>NW_027518569.1:269309-396809 GCF_051622035.1 Arctopsyche grandis
ATACAAACATACATACGTACATACATACACACACACAAAAACACACATGCAAACATACAAACACACACAAACACACATACATAATACACACATACACACACACACACCCACACAAATACACACATACACAAACACACACACATACATACATACATACATGCATGCAAACATGCATGCATACATACAAACATACATACGTACACACATACATACATGCATACACACACACACATACACACATACATAATACACACATACACACGTGCAAACATACAAACACACGAATACACACATACATAATACACACATACACAAACACACACACACACATACATGCATGCATACATACAAACATACATACGTACCTAACCTAACCTAACCTAACCTAACCTTACCTAACCTAACCTAACCTAACCTAACCTAACCGAACCTAACCTAACCTAGAATACACACATACATAATACACACATACACAAACACACACACACATACGTAAATGCATGCATACATACAAACATACATACATACATGCATACACACACACATACATACATACATACATACATGCATGTATACACACATGCATACATACACATACATAATACACACATACACAAACACATACATACATACATACATACATGCATGCATACATACAAACATACATACGAACATACATACACACACACAAATACACACATGCAAATATACAAACACACACAAACACACATACATAATACACACATACACACACACACACCCACACAAATACACACATACACAAACACACACATACATACATACATACATGCATGCATACATACAAACATACATACGTACATACATACACACACACAAATACACACATGCAAACATACAAACACACACAAACACACATACATAATACACACATACACACACACACACCCACACAAATACACACATACACAAACACACACACATACATACATACATACATGCATGCAAACATGCATGCATACATACAAACATACATACGTACTCACATACATACATGCATACACACACACACATACACATATACACACGTGCAAACATACAAACACACGAATACACACATACATAATACACACATACACAAACACACACACACATACATACATGCATGCATACATACATACATACACACATACATAATACACACATGCATACATACATACATACATGCATGCATACATACAAACATACATACGTACCTAACCTAACCTAACCTAACCTAACCTTACCTAACCTAACCTAACCTAACCTAACCTAACCTAACCGAACCTAACCTAACCTAAACTAACCTAACCTAACCTAACCTAACCTAACCTTACCTAACCTAACCTAACCTATACACAAACACACACACATACATACATGCATGCATACATACATACATACATACATGCATGCTTACATACAAACACACACACAAATACACACATGCAAACATACAAACACACACAAACACACATACATAATACACACATACACACACACACACCCACACAAATACACACATACACAAACACACACAGATACATACATACATACATACATGCATACACACACACACATACACACATACATAATACACACATACACACATGCAAACATACAAACACACGAATACACACATACATAATACACACATACACAAACACACACACATACATACATGCATGCATACAAACATACATACATACGTACATACATACATACATACATACATGCATACACATACACACAAACACACATACACACATACATAATACACACATACTAGCATGCAAACATACAAACACAAGAATACACACATACATACATACATGCATACATACATGCATGCATACATACAAACATACATACGAACATACATACACACACACAAATACACACATGCAAACATACAAACACACACAAACACACATACATAATACACACATACACACACACACACACCCACACAAATACACACATACACAAACACACACACATACATACATACATACATGCATGCAAACATGCATGCATACATACAAACATACATACGTTCTCACATACATACATGCATACACACACACACATACACACATACATAATACACACATACACACGTGCAAACATACAAACACACGAATACACACATACATAATACACACATACACAAACACACACACACACATACATACATGCATGCATACATACATACATACACACATACATAATACACACATGCATACATACATACATACATGCATGCATACATACAAACATACATACGTACCTAACCTAACCTAACCTAACCTAACCTTACCTAACCTAACCTAACCTAACCTAACCTAACCTAACCTAACCTAACCGAACCTAACCTAACCAAACCTAACCTAACCTAACCTAACCTAACCTAACCTAACCTAACCTAACCTAACCTAACCTAACCTAACCTATACACAAACACACACACATACATACATGCATGCATACATACATAAATACATACATGCATTCATACATACAAACACACAAATACACACATGCATACATACACACACACATACACACATACATAATACACACAGACACACATGCAAACATACAAACACACGAATACACACATACATAATACACACATACACAAACACACACACATACTGACATTCATGCATACAAACATACATACATACGTACATACATACATACATACATACATGCATACACATACACACATACACACATACATAATACACACATACACGCATGCAAACATACAAACACAAGAATACACACATACATACATACATGCATACATACATGCATGCATACATACAAACATACATACGTACATACATACATACATGCATAAACACACACACATACACACATACACACATGCAAACATACAAACACAAGCATACACACATACATAATACACACATACACAAACACACACACATACGTAAATGCATGCATACATACAACTATACATACATACATGCATACACACACACACATACATACATACATACATACATGCATGCATACACACATGCATACATACACATACATAATACACACATACCCAAACACATACATACATACATACATACATGCATGCATACATACAAACATACATACGTACATACATACACACACACAAATACACACATGCAAACATACAAACACACACAAACACACATACATAATACACACATACACACACACACACCCACACAAATACACACATACACAAACACACACACATACATACATACATACATGCATACATACATACAAACATACATACGTACATACATACACACACACAAATACACACATGCAAACATACAAACACACACAAACACACATACATAATACACACATACACACACACACACCCACACAAATACACACATACACAAACACACACACATACATACATACATACATGCATGCAAACATGCATGCATACATACAAACATACATACGTACACACATACATACATGCATACACACACACACATACACACATACATAATACACACATACACACGTGCAAACATACAAACACACGAATACACACATACATAATACACACATACACAAACACACACACACACATACATACATGCATGCATACATACATACATACACACATACATAAAAACACATGCATACATACATACATACATGCATGCATTAACCTAACCTTACCTAACCTAACCTAACCGAACCTAACCTAACCTAGAATACACACATACATAATACACACATACACAAACACACACACACATACGTAAATGCATGCATACATACAAACATACATACATACATGCATACACACACACACATACATACATACATACATACATGCATGTATACACACATGCATACATACACATACATAATACACACATACACAAACACATACATACATACATACATACATGCATGCATACATACAAACATACATACGTACATACATACACACACACAAATACACACATGCAAACATACAAACACACACAAACACACATACATAATACACACATACACACACACACACCCACACAAATACACACATACACAAACACACACATACATACATACATACATGCATGCATACATACAAACATACATACGTACATACATACACACACACAAATACACACATGCAAACATTCAAACACACACAAACACACATACATAATACACACATACACACACACACACCCACACAAATACACACATACACAAACACACACACATACATACATACATACATGCATGCAAACATGCATGCATACATACAAACATACATACGTACTCACATACATACATGCATACACACACACACATACACACATACATAATACACACATACACACGTGCAAACATACAAACACACGAATACACACATACATAATACACACATACACAAACACACACACACATACATACATGCATGCATACATACATACATACACACATACATAATACACACATGCATACATACATACATACATGCATGCATACATACAAACATACATACGTACCTAACCTAACCTAACCTAACCTAACCTTACCTAACCTAACCTAACCTAACCTAACCTAACCTAACCTAACCGAACCTAACCTTACCTAACCTAACCTAACCTAACCTAACCTAACCTAACCTAACCTATACACAAACACACACACATACATACATGCATGCATACATACATACATACATACATGCATGCATACATACAAACACACACACAAAAACACACATGCAAACATACAAACACACACAAACACACATACATAATACACACATACACACACACACACCCACACAAATACACACATACACAAACACACACACATACATACATACATACATGCATGCATACATACAAACATACATACGTACATACAAACACACACAAATACACACATGCAAACATACAAACACACACAAACGCACATACATAATACACACATACACACACACACACCCACACAAATACACACATACACAAACACACACACATACATACATACATACATGAATGCAAACATGCATGCATACATACAAACATACATACGTACAAACATACATACATGCATACACACACACACATACACACATACATAATACACACATACACACGTGCAAACATACAAACACACGAATACACACATACATAATACACACATACACAAACACACACACACACATACATACATGCATGCATACATACATACATACACACATACATAATACACACATGCATACATACATACATACATGCATGCATACATACAAACATACATACGTACCTAACCTAACCTAACCTAACCTAACCTTACCTAACCTAACCTAACCTAACCTAACCTAACCTAACCTAACCGAACCTAACCTAACCAAACCTAACCTAACCTAACCTAACCTAACCTAACCTAACCTAACCTAACCTAACCTAACCTATACACAAACACACACACATACATACATGCATGCATACATACATAAATACATACATGCATGCATACATACAAACACACAAATACACACATGCATACATACACACACACATACACACATACATAATACACACAGACACACATGCAAACATACAAACACATGAATACACACATACATAATACACACATACACAAACACACACACATACTGACATTCATGCATACAAACATACATACATACGTACATACATACATACATACATACATGCATACACATACACACATACACACATACATAATACACACATACACGCATGCAAACATACAAACACAAGAATACACACATACATACATACATGCATACATACATGCATGCATACATACAAACATACATACGTACATACATACATACATGCATAAACAGACACACATACACACATACACACATGCAAACATACAAACACAAGAATACACACATACATAATACACACATACACAATTACACACACACATACATACATACATACATACATGCATACACATACACACATACACACATACATAATACACACATACACGCATGCAAACATACAAACACAAGAATACACACATACATACATAAATGCATACATACATGCATGCATACATACAAACATACATACGTACATACATACATACATGCATAAACACACACACATACACACATACACACATGCAAACATACAAACACAAGAATACACACATACATAATACACACATACACAAACACACACACACATACGTAAATGCATGCATACATACAACTATACATACATACATGCATACACACACACACATACATACATACATACATACATGCATGCATACACACATGCATACATACACATACATAATACACACATACACAAACACATACATACATACATACATACATGCATGCATACATACAAACATACATACGTACATACATACACACACACAAATACACACATGCAAACATACAAACACACACAAACACACATACATAATACACACATACACACACACACACCCACACAAATACACACATACACAAACACACACACATACATACATACATACATGCATGCAAACATGCATGCATACATACAAACATACATACGTACACACATACATACATGCATACACACACACACATACACACATACATAATACACACATACACACGTGCAAACATACAAACACACGAATACACACATACATAATACACACATACACAAACACACACACACACATACATACATGCATGCATACATACATACATACACACATACATAATACACACATACACGAACACACACACATACATACATACATACGTACATGCATGCATACACACGTGCATACATACACACACACAAATACACACATACATAATACACACATACACAAACACACACAGATACATACATACATACATACATACATACATGCATACACACACACACATACACACATACATAATACACACATACACACATGCAAACATACAAACACACGAATACACACATACATAATACACACATACACAAACACACACACATACATACATGCATGCATACAAACATACATACATACGTACATACATACATACATACATACATGCATACACATACACACAAACACACATACACACATACATAATACACACATACACGCATGCAAACATACAAACACAAGAATACACACATACATACATACATGCATACATACATGCATGCATACATACAAACATACATACGAACATACATACACACACACAAATACACACATGCAAACATACAAACACACACAAGCACACATACATAATACACACATACACACACACACACCCACACAAATACACACATACACAAACACACACACATACATACATACATACATGCATGCAAACATGCATGCATACATACAAACATACATACGTACTCACATACATACATGCATACACACACACACATACACACATACATAATACACACATACACACGTGCAAACATACAAACACACGAATACACACATACATAATACACACATACACAAACACACACACACACACATACATACATGCATGCATACATACATACATACACACATACATAATACACACATGCATACATACATACATACATGCATGCATACATACAAACATACATACGTACCTAACCTAACCTAACCTAACCTAACCTTACCTAACCTAACCTAACCTAACCTAACCTAACCGAACCGAACCTAACCTAACCTAACCTAACCTAACCTAACCTAACCTTACCTAACCTAACCTAACCTAACCTAACCTAACCTAACCTATACACAAACACACACACATACATACATGCATGCATACATACATACATACATACATGCATGCATACATACAAACACACAAATACACACATGCATACATACACACACACATACACACATACATAATACACACAGACACACATGCAAACATACAAACACACGAATACACACATACATAATACACACATACACAAACACACACACATACTGACATTCATGCATACAAACATACATACATACGTACATACATACATACATACATACATGCATACACATACACACATACACACATACATAATACACACATACACGCATGCAAACATACAAACACAAGAATACACACATACATACATACATGCATACATACATGCATGCATACATACAAACATACATACGTACATACATACATACATGCATAAACACACACACATACACACATACACACATGCAAACATACAAACACAAGAATACACACATACATAATACACACATACACAAACACACACACACATACGTAAATGCATGCATACATACAACTATACATACATACATGCATACACACACACACATACATACATACATACATACATGCATGCATACACACATGCATACATACACATACATAATACACACATACACAAACACATACATACATACATACATGCATGCATACATACAAACATACATACGTACATACATACACACACACAAATACACACATGCAAACATACAAACACACACAAACACACATACATAATACACACATACACACACACACACACCCACACAAATACACACATACACAAACACACACACATACATACATACATACATGCATGCATACATACAAACATACATACGTACATACATACACACACACAAATACACACATACATAATACACACATACACAAACACACACACACACACATACATACATGCATGCATACATACATACATACACACATACATAATACACACATGCATACATACATACATACATGCATGCATACATACAAACATACATACGTACCTAACCTAACCTAACCTAACCTAACCTTACCTAACCTAACCTAACCTAACCTAACCTAACCGAACCTAACCTAACCTAACCTTACCTAACCTAACCTAACCTAACCTAACCTAACCTAACCTAACCTAACCTAACCTAACCTAACCTATACACAAACACACACACATACATACATGCATGCATACATACATACATACATACATGCATGCATACATACAAACACACAAATACACACATGCATACATACACACACACATACACACATACATAATACACACAGACACACATGCAAACATACAAACACACGAATACACACATACATAATACACACATACACAAACACACACACATACTGACATTCATGCATACAAACATACATACATACGTACATACATACATACATACATACATGCATACACATACACACATACACACATACATAATACACACATACACGCATGCAAACATACAAACACAAGAATACACACATACATACATACATGCATACATACATGCATGCATACATACAAACATACATACGTACATACATACATACATGCATAAACACACACACATACACACATACACACATGCAAACATACAAACACAAGAATACACACATACATAATACACACATACACAAACACACACACACATACGTAAATGCATGCATACATACAACTATACATACATACATGCATACACACACACACATACATACAAACATACATACATGCATGCATACACACATGCATACATACACATACATAATACACACATACACAAACACATACATACATACATACATACATGCATGCATACATACAAACATACATACGTACATACATACACACACACAAATACACACATGCAAACATACAAACACACACAAACACACATACATAATACACACATACACACACACACACCCACACAAATACACACATACACAAACACACACACATACATACATACATACATGCATGCAAACATGCATGCATACATACAAACATACATACGTACACACATACATACATGCATACACACACACACATACACACATACATAATACACACATACACACGTGCAAACATACAAACACACGAATACACACATACATAATACACACATACACAAACACACACACACACATACATACATGCATGCATACATACATACATACACACATACATAATACACACATACACGAACACACACACATACATACATACATACGTACATGCATGCATACACACGTGCATACATACACACACACAAATACACACATACATAATACACACATACACAAACACACACAGATACATACATACATACATACATACATACATGCATACACACACACACATACACACATACATAATACACACATACACACATGCAAACATACAAACACACGAATACACACATACATAATACACACATACACAAACACACACACATACATACATGCATGCATACAAACATACATACATACGTACATACATACATACATACATACATGCATACACATACACACAAACACACATACACACATACATAATACACACATACACGCATGCAAACATACAAACACAAGAATACACACATACATACATACATGCATACATACATGCATGCATACATACAAACATACATACGAACATACATACACACACACAAATACACACATGCAAACATACAAACACACACAAACACACATACATAATACACACATACACACACACACACCCACACAAATACACACATACACAAACACACACACATACATACATACATACATGCTTGCAAACATGCATGCATACATACAAACATACATACGTACTCACATACATACATGCATACACACACACACATACACACATACATAATACACACATACACACGTGCAAACATACAAACACACGAATACACACATACATAATACACACATACACAAACACACACACACACACATACATACATGCATGCATACATACATACATACACACATACATAATACACACATGCATACATACATACATACATGCATGCATACATACAAACATACATACGTACCTAACCTAACCTAACCTAACCTAACCTTACCTAACCTAACCTAACCTAACCTAACCTAACCTAACCGAACCTAACCTAACCTAACCTAACCTAACCTAACCTAACCTAACCTAACCTAACCTAACCTATACACAAACACACACACATACATACATGCATGCATACATACATACATACATACATGCATGCATACATACAAACATACATACGTACATACATACATACATGCATAAACACACACACATACACACATACACACATGCAAACATACAAACACAAGAATACACACATACATAATACACACATACACAAACACACACACACATACGTAAATGCATGCATACATACAACTATACATACATACATGCATACACACACACATACATACATACATACATACATGCATGCATACACACATGCATACATACACATACATAATACACACATACACAAACACATACATACATACATACATACATGCATGCATACATACAAACATACATACGTACATACATACACACACACAAATACACACATGCAAACATACAAACACACACAAACACACATACATTATACACACATACACACACACACACACCCACACAAATACACACATACACAAACACACACACATACATACATACATACATGCATGCATACATACAAACATACATACGTACATACATACACACACACAAATACACACATGCAAACATACAAACACACACAAACACACATACATAATACACACATACACACACACACACCCACACAAATACACACATACACAAACACACACACATACATACATGCATACACACACACACATACACACATACATAATACACACATACACACGTGCAAACATACAAACACACGAATACACACATACATAATACACACATACACAAACACACACACACACATACATACATGCATGCATACATACATACATACACACATACATAATACACACATACACGAACACACACACATACATACATACATACGTACATGCATGCATACACACGTGCATACATACACACACACAAATACACACATACATAATACACACATACACAAACACACACAGATACATACATACATACATACATACATACATACATACACACACACACATACACACATACATAATACACACATACACACATGCAAACATACAAACACACGAATACACACATACATAATACACACATACACAAACACACACACATACTTACATGCATGCATACAAACATACATACATACGTACATACATACATACATACATACATGCATACACATACAAACAAACAAACATACACACATACATAATACACACATACACGCATGCAAACATACAAACACAAGAATACACACATACATACATACATGCATACATACATGCATGCATACATACAAACATACATACGAACATACATACACACACACAAATACACACATGCAAACATACAAACACACACAAACACACATACATAATACACACATACACACACACACACCCACACAAATACACACATACACAAACACACACACATACATACATACATACATGCATGCAAACATGCATGCATACATACAAACATACATACGTACTCACATACATACATGCATACACACACACACATACACACATACATAATACACACATACACACGTGCAAACATACAAACACACGAATACACACATACATTATACACACATACACAAACACACACACACACACATACATACATGCATGCATACATACATACATACACACATACATAATACACACATGCATACATACATACATACATGCATGCATACATACAAACATACATACGTACCTAACCTAACCTAACCTAACCTAACCTTACCTAACCTAACCTAACCTAACCTAACCTAACCTAACCGAACCTAACCTAACCTAGAATACACACATACATAATACACACATACACAAACACACACACACATACGTAAATGCATGCATACATACAAACATACATACATACATGCATACACACACACATACATACATACATACATACATGCATGTATACACACATGCATACATACACATACATAATACACACATACACAAACACATACATACATACATACATACATGCATGCATACATACAAACATACATACGTACATACATACACACACACAAATACACACATGCAAATATACAAACACACACAAACACACAAAAAATAATACACACATACACACACACACCCACACAAATACACACATACACAAACACACACATACATACATACATACATGCATGCATACATACAAACATACATACGTACATACATACACACACACAAATACACACATGCAAACATACAAACACACACAAACACACATACATAATACACACATACACACACACACACCCACACAAATACACACATACACAAACACACACACATACATACATACATACATGCATGCAAACATGCATGCATACATACAAACATACATACGTACTCACATACATACATGCATACACACACACACATACACATATACACACGTGCAAACATACAAACACACGAATACACACATACATAATACACACATACACAAACACACACACACATACATACATGCATGCATACATACATACATACACACATACATAATACACACATGCATACATACATACATACATGCATGCATACATACAAACATACATACGTACCTAACCTAACCTAACCTAACCTAACCTTACCTAACCTAACCTTACCTAACCTAACCTAACCTAACCGAACCTAACCTAACCTAAACTAACCTAACCTAACCTAACCTAACCTAACCTTACCTAACCTAACCTTACCTATACACAAACACACACACATACATACATGCATGCATACATACATACATACATACATGCATGCTTACATACAAACACACACACAAATACACACATGCAAACATACAAACACACACAAACACACATACATAATACACACATACACACACACACACCCACACAAATACACACATACACAAACACACACACATACATACATACATACATGCATGCATACATACAAACATACATACGTACATACATACACACACACAAATACAGACATGCAAACATACAAACACACACAAACACACATACATAATACACACATACACACACACACACCCACACAAATACACACATACACAAACACACACACATACATACATACATACATGCATGCAAACATGCATGCATACATACAAACATACATACGTACTCACATACATACATGCATACACACACACACATACACACATACATAATACACACATACACACGTGCAAACATACAAACACACGAATACACACATACATAATACACACATACACAAACACACACACACACATACATACATGCATGCATACATACAAACATACACACATACATAATACACACATGCATACATACATACATACATGCATGCATACATACAAACATACATACGTACCTAACCTAACCTAACCTAACCTAACCTTACCTAACCTAACCTAACCTAACCTAACCTAACCGAACGTAACCTAACCAAACCTAACCTAACCTAACCTAACCTAACCTAACCTAACCTTACCTAACCTAACCTAACCTAACCTATACACAAACACACCTACATACATACATGCATGCATACATACATAAATACATACATGCATGCATACATACAAACACACAAATACACACATGCATACATACACACACACATACACACATACATAATACACACAGACACACATGCAAACATACAAACACACGAATACACACATACATAATACACACATACACAAACACACACACATACTGACATTCATGCATACAAACATACATACATACGTACATACATACATACATACATACATGCATACACATACACACATACACACATACATAATACACACATACACGCATGCAAACATACAAACACAAGAATACACACATACATACATACATGCATACATACATGCATGCATACATACAAACATACATACGTACATACATACATACATGCATAAACACACACACATACACACATACACACATGCAAACATACAAACACAAGAATACACACATACATAATACACACATACACAAACACACACACACATACGTAAATGCATGCATACATACAACTATACATACATACATGCATACACACACACACATACATACATACATACATACATACATGCATGCATACACACATGCATACATACACATACATAATACACACATACACAAACACATACATACACACACATACGTAAATGCATGCATACATACAACTATACATACATACATGCATACACACACACACATACATACATACATACATACATGCATGCATACACACATGCATACATACACATACATAATACACACATACACAAACACATACATACATACATACATACATGCATGCATACATACAAACATACATACGTACATACATACACACACACAAATACACACATGCAAACATACAAACACACACAAACACACATACATAATACACACATACACACACACACACCCACACAAATACACACATACACAAACACACACACATACATACATACATACATGCATGCAAACATGCATGCATACATACAAACATACATACGTACACACATACATACATGCATACACACACACACATACACACATACATAATACACACAAACACACGTGCAAACATACAAACACACGAATACACACATACATAATACACACATACACAAACACACACACACATACATACATGCATGCATACATACATACATACACACATACATAATACACACATGCATACATACATACATACATGCATGCATACATACAAACATACATACGTACCTAACCTAACCTAACCTAACCTAACCTTACCTAACCTAACCTAACCTAACCTAACCTAACCTAACCGAACCGAACCTAACCTAACCAAACCTAACCTAACCTAACCTAACCTAACCTAACCTAACCTTACCTAACCTAACCTAACCTAACCTATACACAAACACACACACATACATACATGCATGCATACATACATAAATACATACATGCATGCATACATACAAACACACAAATACACACATGCATACATACACACACACATACACACATACATAATACACACAGACACACATGCAAACATACAAACACACGAATACACACATACATAATACACACATACACAAACACACACACATACTGACATTCATGCATACAAACATACATACATACGTACATACATACATACATACATACATGCATACACATACACACATACACACATACATAATACACACATACACGCATGCAAACATACAAACACAAGAATACACACATACATACATACATGCATACATACATGCATGCATACATACAAACATACATACGTACATACATACATACATGCATAAACACACACACATACACACATACACACATGCAAACATACAAACACAAGAATACACACATACATAATACACACATACACAAACACACACACACATACGTAAATGCATGCATACATACAACTATACATACATACATGCATACACACACACACATACATACATACATACATACATGCATGCATACACACATGCATACATACACATACATAATACACACATACACAAACACATACATACATACATACATACATGCATGCATACATACAAACATACATACGTACATTCATACACACACACAAATACACACATGCAAACATACAAACACACACAAACACACATACATAATACACACATACACACACACACACACCCACACAAATACACACATACACAAACACACACACATACATACATACATACATGCATGCATACATACAAACATACATACGTACATACATACACACACACAAATACACACATGCAAACATACAAACACACACAAACACACATACATAATACACACATACACACACACACACCCACACAAATACACACATACACAAACACACACACATACATACATACATACATGCATGCAAACATGCATGCATACATACAAACATACATACGTACACACATACATACATGCATACACACACACACATACACACATACATAATACACACATACACACGTGCAAACATACAAACACACGAATACACACATACATAATACACACATACACAAACACACACACACACATACATACATGCATGCATACATACATACATACACACATATATAATACACACATACACGAACACACACACATACATACATACATACGTACATGCATGCATACACAAGTGCATACATACACACACACAAATACACACATACATAATACACACATACACAAACACACACAGATACATACATACATACATACATACATACATGCATACACACACACACATACACACATACATAATACACACATACACACATGCAAACATACAAACACACGAATACACACATACATAATACACACATACACAAACACACACACATACATACATGCATGCATACAAACATACATACATACGTACATACATACATACATACATACATGCATACACATACACACAAACACACATACACACATACATAATACACACATACACGCATGCAAACATACAAACACAAGAATACACACATACATACATACATGCATACATACATGCATGCATACATACAAACATACATACGAACATACATACACACACACAAATACACACATGCAAACATACAAACACACACAAACACACATACATAATACACACATACACACACACACACCCACACAAATACACACATACACAAACACACACACATACATACATACATACATGCATGCAAACATGCATGCATACATACAAACATACATACGTACTCACATACATACATGCATACACACACACACATACACACATACATAATACACACATACACACGTGCAAACATACAAACACACGAATACACACATACATAATACACACATACACAAACACACACACACACATACATACATGCATGCATACATACATACATACACACATACATAATACACACATGCATACATACATACATACATGCATGCATACATACAAACATACATACGTACCTAACCTAACCTAACCTAACCTAACCTTACCTAACCTAACCTAACCTAACCTAACCTAACCTAACCGAACCTAACCTAACCTAACCTAACCTAACCTAACCTAACCTAACCTAACCTAACCTAACCTAACCTATACACAAACACACACACATACATACATGCATGCATACATACATACATACACACATACATAATACACACATGCATACATACATACATACATGCATGCATACATACAAACATACATACGTACCTAACCTAACCTAACCTAACCTAACCTTACCTAACCTAACCTAACCTAACCTAACCTAACCTAACCGAACCTAACCTAACCAAACCTAACCTAACCTAACCTAACCTAACCTAACCTAACCTAACCTTACCTAACCTAACCTAACCTAACCTATACACAAACACACACACATACATACATGCATGCATACATACATAAATACATACATGCATGCATACATACAAACACACAAATACACACATGCATACATACACACACACATACACACATACATAATACACACAGACACACATGCAAACATACAAACACACGAATACACACATACATAATACACACATACACAAACACACACACATACTGACATTCATGCATACAAACATACATACATACGTACATACATACATACATACATACATGCATACACATACACACATACACACATACATAATACACACATACACGCATGCAAACATACAAACACAAGAATACACACATACATTCATACATGCATACATACATGCATGCATACATACAAACATACATACGTACATACATACATACATGCATAAACACACACACATACACACATACACACATGCAAACATACAAACACAAGAATACACACATACATAATACACACATACACAAACACACACACACATACGTAAATGCATGCATACATACAACTATACATACATACATGCATACACACACACACATACATACATACATACATACATGCATGCATACACACATGCATACATACACATACATAATACACACATACACAAACACATACATACATACATACATACATGCATGCATACATACAAACATACATACGTACATTCATACACACACACAAATACACACATGCAAACATACAAACACACACAAACACACATACATAATACACACATACACACACACACACACCCACACAAATACACACATACACAAACACACACACATACATACATACATACATGCATGCATACATACAAACATACATACGTACATACATACACACACACAAATACACACATGCAAACATACAAACACACACAAACACACATACATAATACACACATACACACACACACACCCACACAAATACACACATACACAAACACACACACATACATACATACATACATGCATGCAAACATGCATGCATACATACAAACATACATACGTACACACATACATACATGCATACACACACACACATACACACATACATAATACACACATACACACGTGCAAACATACAAACACACGAATACACACATACATAATACACACATACACAAACACACACACACACACATACATACATGCATGCATACATACATACATACACACATACATAATACACACATGCATACATACATACATACATGCATGCATACATACAAACATACATACGTACCTAACCTAACCTAACCTAACCTAACCTTACCTAACCTAACCTAACCTAACCTAACCTAACCTAACCGAACCTAACCTAACCTAACCTAACCTAACCTAACCTAACCTAACCTAACCTAACCTAACCTAACCTATACACAAACACACACACATACATACATACATACATACATACATGCATGCATACATACAAACATACATACGTACATACATACATACATGCATAAACACACACACATACACACATACACACATGCAAACATACAAACACAAGAATACACACATACATAATACACACATACACAAACACACACACACATACGTAAATGCATGCATACATACAACTATACATACATACATGCATACACACACACACATACATACATACATACATACATGCATGCATACACACATGCATACATACACATACATAATACACACATACACAAACACATACATACATACATACATACATGCATGCATACATACAAACATACATACGTACATACATACACACACACAAATACACACATGCAAACATACAAACACACACAAACACACATACATAATACACACATACACACACACACACACCCACACAAATACACACATACACAAACACACACACATACATACATACAAAAATGCATGCATACATACAAACATACATACGTACATACATACACACACACAAATACACACATGCAAACATACAAACACACACAAACACACATACATAATACACACATACACACACACACACCCACACAAATACACACATACACAAACACACACACATACATACATGCATACACACACACACATACACACATACATAATACACACATACACACGTGCAAACATACAAACACACGAATACACACATACATAATACACACATACACAAACACACACACACACATACATACATGCATGCATACATCCATACATACACACATACATAATACACACATACACGAGCACACACACATACATACATACATACGTACATGCATGCATACACACGTGCATACATACACACACACAAATACACACATACATAATACACACATACACAAACACACACAGATACATACATACATACATACATACATACATGCATACACACACACACATACACACATACATAATACACACATACACACATGCAAACATACAAACACACGAATACACACATACATAATACACACATACACAAACACACACACATACATACATGCATGCATACAAACATACATACATACGTACATACATACATACATACATACATGCATACACATACACACAAACACACATACACACATACATAATACACACATACACGCATGCAAACATACAAACACAAGAATACACACATACATACATACATGCATACATACATGCATGCATACATACAAACATACATACGAACATACATACACACACACAAATACACACATGCAAACATACAAACACACACAAACACACATACATAATACACACATACACACACACACACCCACACAAATACACACATACACAAACACACACACATACATACATACATACATGCTTGCAAACATGCATGCATACATACAAACATACATACGTACTCACATACATACATGCATACACACACACACATACACACATACATAATACACACATACACACGTGCAAACATACAAACACACGAATACACACATACATAATACACACATACACAAACACACACACACACACATACATACATGCATGCATACATACATACATACACACATACATAATACACACATGCATACATACATACATACATGCATGCATACATACAAACATACATACGTACCTAACCTAACCTAACCTAACCTAACCTTACCTAACCTAACCTAACCTAACCTAACCTAACCTAACCGAACCTAACCTAACCTAACCTAACCTAACCTAACCTAACCTAACCTAACCTAACCTAACCTATACACAAACACACACACATACATACATGCATGCATACATACATACATACATACATGCATGCATACATACAAACATACATACGTACATACATACATACATGCATAAACACACACACATACACACATACACACATGCAAACATACAAACACAAGAATACACACATACATAATACACACATACACAAACACACACACACATACGTAAATGCATGCATACATACAACTATACATACATACATGCATACACACACACACATACATACATACATACATACATGCATGCATACACACATGCATACATACACATACATAATACACACATACACAAACACATACATACATACATACATACATGCATGCATACATACAAACATACATACGTACATACATACACACACACAAATACACACATGCAAACATACAAACACACACAAACACACATACATTATACACACATACACACACACACACACCCACACAAATACACACATACACAAACACACACACATACATACATACATACATGCATGCATACATACAAACATACATACGTACATACATACACACACACAAATACACACATGCAAACATACAAACACACACAAACACACATACATAATACACACATACACACACACACACCCACACAAATACACACATACACAAACACACACACATACATACATGCATACACACACACACATACACACATACATAATACACACATACACACGTGCAAACATACAAACACACGAATACACACATACATAATACACACATACACAAACACACACACACACATACATACATGCATGCATACATACATACATACACACATACATAATACACACATACACGAACACACACACATACATACATACATACGTACATGCATGCATACACACGTGCATACATACACACACACAAATACACACATACATAATACACACATACACAAACACACACAGATACATACATACATACATACATACATACATGCATACACACACACACATACACACATACATAATACACACATACACACATGCAAACATACAAACACACGAATACACACATACATAATACACACATACACAAACACACACACATACTTACATGCATGCATACAAACATACATACATACGTACATACATACATACATACATACATGCATACACATACAAACAAACAAACATACACACATACATAATACACACATACACGCATGCAAACATACAAACACAAGAATACACACATACATACATACATGCATACATACATGCATGCATACATACAAACATACATACGAACATACATACACACACACAAATACACACATGCAAACATACAAACACACACAAACACACATACATAATACACACATACACACACACACACCCACACAAATACACACATACACAAACACACACACATACATACATACATACATGCATGCAAACATGCATGCATACATACAAACATACATACGTACTCACATACATACATGCATACACACACACACATACACACATACATAATACAAACATACACACGTGCAAACATACAAACACACGAATACACACATACATTATACACACATACACAAACACACACACACACACATACATACATGCATGCATACATACATACATACACACATACATAATACACACATGCATACATACATACATACATGCATGCATACATACAAACATACATACGTACCTAACCTAACCTAACCTAACCTAACCTTACCTAACCTAAAACCTAACCTAACCTAACCTAACCGAACCTAACCTAACCTAGAATACACACATACATAATACACACATACACAAACACACACACACATACGTAAATGCATGCATACATACAAACATACATACATACATGCATACACACACACATACATACATACATACATACATGCATGTATACACACATGCATACATACACATACATAATACACACATACACAAACACATACATACATACATACATACATGCATGCATACATACAAACATACATACGTACATACATACACACACACAAATACACACATGCAAATATACAAACACACACAAACACACATACATAATACACACATACACACACACACCCACACAAATACACACATACACAAACACACACATACATACATACATACATGCATGCATACATACAAACATACATACGTACATACATACACACACACAAATACACACATGCAAACATACAAACACACACAAACACACATACATAATACACACATACACACACACACACCCACACAAATACACACATACACAAACACACACACATACATACATACATACATGCATGCAAACATGCATGCATACATACAAACATACATACGTACTCACATACATACATGCATACACACACACACATACACATATACACACGTGCAAACATACAAACACACGAATACACACATACATAATACACACATACACAAACACACACACACATACATACATGCATGCATACATACATACATACACACATACATAATACACACATGCATACATACATACATACATGCATGCATACATACAAACATACATACGTACCTAACCTAACCTAACCTAACCTAACCTTACCTAACCTAACCTTACCTAACCTAACCTAACCTAACCGAACCTAACCTAACCTAAACTAACCTAACCTAACCTAACCTAACCTAACCTTACCTAACCTAACCTTACCTATACACAAACACACACACATACATACATGCATGCATACATACATACATACATACATGCATGCTTACATACAAACACACACACAAATACACACATGCAAACATACAAACACACACAAACACACATACATAATACACAAATACACACACACACACCCACACAAATACACACATACACAAACACACACACATACATACATACATACATGCATGCATACATACAAACATACATACGTACATACATACACACACACAAATACAGACATGCAAACATACAAACACACACAAACACACATACATAATACACACATACACACACACACACCCACACAAATACACACATACACAAACACACACACATACATACATACATACATGCATGCAAACATGCATGCATACATACAAACATACATACGTACTCACATACATACATGCATACACACACACACATACACACATACATAATACACACATACACACGTGCAAACATACAAACACACGAATACACACATACATAATACACACATACACAAACACACACACACACATACATACATGCATGCATACATACAAACATACACACATACATAATACACACATGCATACATACATACATACATGCATGCATACATACAAACATACATACGTACCTAACCTAACCTAACCTAACCTAACCTTACCTAACCTAACCTAACCTAACCTAACCTAACCGAACGTAACCTAACAACCAAACCTAACCTAACCTAACCTAACCTAACCTAACCTAACCTTACCTAACCTAACCTAACCTAACCTATACACAAACACACCTACATACATACATGCATGCATACATACATAAATACATACATGCATGCATACATACAAACACACAAATACACACATGCATACATACACACACACATACACACATACATAATACACACAGACACACATGCAAACATACAAACACACGAATACACACATACATAATACACACATACACAAACACACACACATACTGACATTCATGCATACAAACATACATACATACGTACATACATACATACATACATACATGCATACACATACACACATACACACATACATAATACACACATACACGCATGCAAACATACAAACACAAGAATACACACATACATACATACATGCATACATACATGCATGCATACATACAAACATACATACGTACATACATACATACATGCATAAACACACACACATACACACATACACACATGCAAACATACAAACACAAGAATACACACATACATAATACACACATACACAAACACACACACACATACGTAAATGCATGCATACATACAACTATACATACATACATGCATACACACACACACATACATACATACATACATACATACATGCATGCATACACACATGCATACATACACATACATAATACACACATACACAAACACATACATACACACACATACGTAAATGCATGCATACATACAACTATACATACATACATGCATACACACACACACATACATACATACATACATACATGCATGCATACACACATGCATACATACACATACATAATACACACATACACAAACACATACATACATACATACATACATGCATGCATACATACAAACATACATACGTACATACATACACACACACAAATACACACATGCAAACATACAAACACACACAAACACACATACATAATACACACATACACACACACACACCCACACAAATACACACATACACAAACACACACACATACATACATACATACATGCATGCAAACATGCATGCATACATACAAACATACATACGTACACACATACATACATGCATACACACACACACATACACACATACATAATACACACAAACACACGTGCAAACATACAAACACACGAATACACACATACATAATACACACATACACAAACACACACACACATACATACATGCATGCATACATACATACATACACACATACATAATACACACATGCATACATACATACATACATGCATGCATACATACAAACATACATACGTACCTAACCTAACCTAACCTAACCTAACCTTACCTAACCTAACCTAACCTAACCTAACCTAACCTAACCGAACCGAACCTAACCTAACCAAACCTAACCTAACCTAACCTAACCTAACCTAACCTAACCTTACCTAACCTAACCTAACCTAACCTATACACAAACACACACACATACATACATGCATGCATACATACATAAATACATACATGCATGCATACATACAAACACACAAATACACACATGCATACATACACACACACATACACACATACATAATACACACAGACACACATGCAAACATACAAACACACGAATACACACATACATAATACACACATACACAAACACACACACATACTGACATTCATGCATACAAACATACATACATACGTACATACATACATACATACATACATGCATACACATACACACATACACACATACATAATACACACATACACGCATGCAAACATACAAACACAAGAATACACACATACATACATACATGCATACATACATGCATGCATACATACAAACATACATACGTACATACATACATACATGCATAAACACACACACATACACACATACACACATGCAAACATACAAACACAAGAATACACACATACATAATACACACATACACAAACACACACACACATACGTAAATGCATGCATACATACAACTATACATACATACATGCATACACACAAACACATACATACATACATACATACATGCATGCATACACACATGCATACATACACATACATAATACACACATACACAAACACATACATACATACATACATACATGCATGCATACATACAAACATACATACGTACATTCATACACACACACAAATACACACATGCAAACATACAAACACACACAAACACACATACATAATACACACATACACACACACACACACCCACACAAATACACACATACACAAACACACACACATACATACATACATACATGCATGCATACATACAAACATACATACGTACATACATACACACACACAAATACACACATGCAAACATACAAACACACACAAACACACATACATAATACACACATACACACACACACACCCACACAAATACACACATACACAAACACACACACATACATACATACATACATGCATGCAAACATGCATGCATACATACAAACATACATACGTACACACATACATACATGCATACACACACACACATACACACATACATAATACACACATACACACGTGCAAACATACAAACACACGAATACACACATACATAATACACACATACACAAACACACACACACACATACATACATGCATGCATACATACATACATACACACATATATAATACACACATACACGAACACACACACATACATACATACATACGTACATGCATGCATACACACGTGCATACATACACACACACAAATACACACATACATAATACACACATACACAAACACACACAGATACATACATACATACATACATACATACATGCATACACACACACACATACACACATACATAATACACACATACACACATGCAAACATACAAACACACGAATACACACATACATAATACACACATACACAAACACACACACATACATACATGCATGCATACAAACATACATACATACGTACATACATACATACATACATACATGCATACACATACACACAAACACACATACACACATACATAATACACACATACACGCATGCAAACATACAAACACAAGAATACACACATACATACATACATGCATACATACATGCATGCATACATACAAACATACATACGAACATACATACACACACACAAATACACACATGCAAACATACAAACACACACAAACACACATACATAATACACACATACACACACACACACCCACACAAATACACACATACACAAACACACACACATACATACATACATACATGCATGCAAACATGCATGCATACATACAAACATACATACGTACTCACATACATACATGCATACACACACACACATACACACATACATAATACACACATACACACGTGCAAACATACAAACACACGAATACACACATACATAATACACACATACACAAACACACACACACACATACATACATGCATGCATACATACATACATACACACATACATAATACACACATGCATACATACATACATACATGCATGCATACATACAAACATACATACGTACCTAACCTAACCTAACCTAACCTAACCTTACCTAACCTAACCTAACCTAACCTAACCTAACCTAACCGAACCTAACCTAACCTAACCTAACCTAACCTAACCTAACCTAACCTAACCTAACCTAACCTAACCTATACACAAACACACACACATACATACATGCATGCATACATACATACATACACACATACATAATACACACATGCATACATACATACATACATGCATGCATACATACAAACATACATACGTACCTAACCTAACCTAACCTAACCTAACCTTACCTAACCTAACCTAACCTAACCTAACCTAACCTAACCGAACCTAACCTAACCAAACCTAACCTAACCTAACCTAACCTAACCTAACCTAACCTAACCTTACCTAACCTAACCTAACCTAACCTATACACAAACACACACACATACATACATGCATGCATACATACATAAATACATACATGCATGCATACATACAAACACACAAATACACACATGCATACATACACACACACATACACACATACATAATACACACAGACACACATGCAAACATACAAACACACGAATACACACATACATAATACACACATACACAAACACACACACATACTGACATTCATGCATACAAACATACATACATACGTACATACATACATACATACATACATGCATACACATACACACATACACACATACATAATACACACATACACGCATGCAAACATACAAACACAAGAATACACACATACATACATACATGCATACATACATGCATGCATACATACAAACATACATACGTACATACATACATACATGCATAAACACACACACATACACACATACACACATGCAAACATACAAACACAAGAATACACACATACATAATACACACATACACAAACACACACACACATACGTAAATGCATGCATACATACAACTATACATACATACATGCATACACACACACACATACATACATACATACATACATGCATGCATACACACATGCATACATACACATACATAATACACACTTACACAAACACATACATACATACATACATACATGCATGCATACATACAAACATACATACGTACATTCATACACACACACAAATACACACATGCAAACATACAAACACACACAAACACACATACATAATACACACATACACACACACACACACCCACACAAATACACACATACACAAACACACACACATACATACATACATACATGCATGCATACATACAAACATACATACGTACATACATACACACACACAAATACACACATGCAAACATACAAACACACACAAACACACATACATAATACACACATACACACACACACACCCACACAAATACACACATACACAAACACACACACATACATACATACATACATGCATGCAAACATGCATGCATACATACAAACATACATACGTACACACATACATACATGCATACACACACACACATACACACATACATAATACACACATACACACGTGCAAACATACAAACACACGAATACACACATACATAATACACACATACACAAACACACACACACACATACATACATGCATGCATACATACATACATACACACATACATAATACACACATACACGAGCACACACACATACATACATACATACGTACATGCATGCATACACACGTGCATACATACACACACACAAATACACACATACATAATACACACATACACAAACACACACAGATACATACATACATACATACATACATACATGCATACACACACACACATACACACATACATAATACACACATACACACATGCAAACATACAAACACACGAATACACACATACATAATACACACATACACAAACACACACACATACATACATGCATGCATACAAACATACATACATACGTACATACATACATACATACATACATGCATACACATACACACAAACACACATACACACATACATAATACACACATACACGCATGCAAACATACAAACACAAGAATACACACATACATACATACATGCATACATACATGCATGCATACATACAAACATACATACGAACATACATACACACACACAAATACACACATGCAAACATACAAACACAAGCAAACACACATACAAAATACACACATACACACACACACACCCACACAAATACACACATACACAAACACACACACATACATACATACATACATGCATGCAAACATGCATGCATACATACAAACATACATACGTACTCACATACATACATGCATACACACACACACATACACACATACATAATACACACATACACACGTGCAAACATACAAACACACGAATACACACATACATAATACACACATACACAAACACACACACACACACATACATACATGCATGCATACATACATACATACACACATACATAATACACACATGCATACATACATACATACATGCATGCATACATACAAACATACATACGTACCTAACCTAACCTAACCTAACCTAACCTTACCTAACCTAACCTAACCTAACCTAACCTAACCTAACCGAACCTAACCTAACCTAACCTAACCTAACCTAACCTAACCTAACCTAACCTAACCTAACCTAACCTAACCTAACCTAACCTATACACAAACACACACACATACATACATACATACATACATACATGCATGCATACATACAAACATACATACGTACATACATACATACATGCATAAACACACACACATACACACATACACACATGCAAACATACAAACACAAGAATACACACATACATAATACACACATACACAAACACACACACACATACGTAAATGCATGCATACATACAACTATACATACATACATGCATACACACACACACATACATACATACATACATACATGCATGCATACACACATGCATACATACACATACATAATACACACATACACAAACACATACATACATACATACATACATGCATGCATACATACAAACATACATACGTACATACATACACACACACAAATACACACATGCAAACATACAAACACACACAAACACACATACATAATACACACATACACACACACACACACCCACACAAATACACACATACACAAACACACACACATACATACATACAAAAATGCATGCATACATACAAACATACATACGTACATACATACACACACCAAATACACACATGCAAACATACAAACACACACAAACACACATACATAATACACACATACACACACACACACCCACACAAATACACACATACACAAACACACACACATACATACATGCATACACACACACACATACACACATACATAATACACACATACACACGTGCAAACATACAAACACACGAATACACACATACATAATACACACATACACAAACACACACACACACATACATACATGCATGCATACATCCATACATACACACATACATAATACACACATACACGAGCACACACACATACATACATACATACGTACATGCATGCATACACACGTGCATACATACACACACACAAATACACACATACATAATACACACATACACAAACACACACAGATACATACATACATACATACATACATACATGCATACACACACACACATACACACATACATAATACACACATACACACATGCAAACATACAAACACACGAATACACACATACATAATACACACATACACAAACACACACACATACATACATGCATGCATACAAACATACATACATACGTACATACATACATACATACATACATGCATACACATACACACAAACACACATACACACATACATAATACACACATACACGCATGCAAACATACAAACACAAGAATACACACATACATACATTCATGCATACATACATGCATGCATACATACAAACATACATACGAACATACATACACACACACAAATACACACATGCAAACATACAAACACACACAAACACACATACATAATACACACATACACACACACACACCCACACAAATACACACATACACAAACACACACACATACATACATACATACATGCATGCAAACATGCATGCATACATACAAACATACATACGTACTCACATACATACATGCATACACACACACACATACACACATACATAATACACACATACACACGTGCAAACATACAAACACACGAATACACACATACATAATACACACATACACAAACACACACACACACATACATACATGCATGCATACATACAAACATACACACATACATAATACACACATGCATACATACATACATACATGCATGCATACATACAAACATACATACGTACCTAACCTAACCTAACCTAACCTAACCTTACCTAACCTAACCTAACCTAACCTAACCTAACCGAACGTAACCTAACCAAACCTAACCTAACCTAACCTAACCTAACCTAACCTAACCTTACCTAACCTAACCTAACCTAACCTTACCTAACCTAACCTAACCTAACCTATACACAAACACACCTACATACATACATGCATGCATACATACATAAATACATACATGCATGCATACATACAAACACACAAATACACACATGCATACATACACACACACATACACACATACATAATACACACAGACACACATGCAAACATACAAACACACGAATACACACATACATAATACACACATACACAAACACACACACATACTGACATTCATGCATACAAACATACATACATACGTACATACATACATACATACATACATGCATACACATACACACATACACACATACATAATACACACATACACGCATGCAAACATACAAACACAAGAATACACACATACATACATACATGCATACATACATGCATGCATACATACAAACATACATACGTACATACATACATACATGCATAAACACACACACATACACACATACACACATGCAAACATACAAACACAAGAATACACACATACATAATACACACATACACAAACACACACACACATACGTAAATGCATGCATACATACAACTATACATACATACATGCATACACACACACACATACATACATACATACATACATACATGCATGCATACACACATGCATACATACACATACATAATACACACATACACAAACACATACATACACACACATACGTAAATGCATGCATACATACAACTATACATACATACATGCATACACACACACACATACATACATACATACATACATGCATGCATACACACATGCATACATACACATACATAATACACACATACACAAACACATACATACATACATACATACATGCATGCATACATACAAACATACATACGTACATACATACACACACACAAATACACACATGCAAACATACAAACACACACAAACACACATACATAATACACACATACACACACACACACCCACACAAATACACACATACACAAACACACACACATACATACATACATACATGCATGCAAACATGCATGCATACATACAAACATACATACGTACACACATACATACATGCATACACACACACACATACACACATACATAATACACACAAACACACGTGCAAACATACAAACACACGAATACACACATACATAATACACACATACACAAACACACACACACATACATACATGCATGCATACATACATACATACACACATACATAATACACACATGCATACATACATACATACATGCATGCATACATACAAACATACATACGTACCTAACCTAACCTAACCTAACCTAACCTTACCTAACCTAACCTAACCTAACCTAACCTAACCTAACCGAACCGAACCTAACCTAACCAAACCTAACCTAACCTAACCTAACCTAACCTAACCTAACCTTACCTAACCTAACCTAACCTAACCTATACACAAACACACACACATACATACATGCATGCATACATACATAAATACATACATGCATGCATACATACAAACACACAAATACACACATGCATACATACACACACACATACACACATACATAATACACACAGACACACATGCAAACATACAAACACACGAATACACACATACATAATACACACATACACAAACACACACACATACTGACATTCATGCATACAAACATACATACATACGTACATACATACATACATACATACATGCATACACATACACACATACACACATACATAATACACACATACACGCATGCAAACATACAAACACAAGAATACACACATACATACATACATGCATACATACATGCATGCATACATACAAACATACATACGTACATACATACATACATGCATAAACACACACACATACACACATACACACATGCAAACATACAAACACAAGAATACACACATACATAATACACACATACACAAACACACACACACATACGTAAATGCATGCATACATACAACTATACATACATACATGCATACACACACACACATACATACATACATACATACATGCATGCATACACACATGCATACATACACATACATAATACACACATACACAAACACATACATACATACATACATACATGCATGCATACATACAAACATACATACGTACATTCATACACACACACAAATACACACATGCAAACATACAAACACACACAAACACACATACATAATACACACATACACACACACACACACCCACACAAATACACACATACACAAACACACACACATACATACATACATACATGCATGCATACATACAAACATACATACGTACATACATACACACACACAAATACACACATGCAAACATACAAACACACACAAACACACATACATAATACACACATACACACACACACCCACACAAATACACACATACACAAACACACACACATACATACATACATACATGCATGCAAACATGCATGCATACATACAAACATACATACGTACACACATACATACATGCATACACACACACACATACACACATACATAATACACACATACACACGTGCAAACATACAAACACACGAATACACACATACATAATACACACATACACAAACACACACACACACATACATACATGCATGCATACATACATACATACACACATACATAATACACACATACACGAGCACACACACATACATACATACATACGTACATGCATGCATACACACGTGCATACATACACACACACAAATACACACATACATAATACACACATACACAAACACACACAGATACATACATACATACATACATACATACATGCATACACACACACACATACACACATACATAATACACACATACACACATGCAAACATACAAACACACGAATACACACATACATAATACACACATACACAAACACACACACATACATACATGCATGCATACAAACATACATACATACGTACATACATACATACATACATACATGCATACACATACACACAAACACACATACACACATACATAATACACACATACACGCATGCAAACATACAAACACAAGAATACACACATACATACATACATGCATACATACATGCATGCATACATACAAACATACATACGAACATACATACACACACACAAATACACACATGCAAACATACAAACACACACAAACACACATACAAAATACACACATACACACACACACACCCACACAAATACACACATACACAAACACACACACATACATACATACATACATGCATGCAAACATGCATGCATACATACAAACATACATACGTACTCACATACATACATGCATACACACACACACATACACACATACATAATACACACATACACACGTGCAAACATACAAACACACGAATACACACATACATAATACACACATACACAAACACACACACACACATACATACATGCATGCATACATACAAACATACACACATACATAATACACACATGCATACATACATACATACATGCATGCATACATACAAACATACATACGTACCTAACCTAACCTAACCTAACCTAACCTTACCTAACCTAACCTAACCTAACCTAACCTAACCGAACGTAACCTAACCAAACCTAACCTAACCTAACCTAACCTAACCTAACCTAACCTTACCTAACCTAACCTAACCTAACCTTACCTAACCTAACCTAACCTAACCTATACACAAACACACCTACATACATACATGCATGCATACATACATAAATACATACATGCATGCATACATACAAACACACAAATACACACATGCATACATACACACACACATACACACATACATAATACACACAGACACACATGCAAACATACAAACACACGAATACACACATACATAATACACACATACACAAACACACACACATACTGACATTCATGCATACAAACATACATACATACGTACATACATACATACATACATACATGCATACACATACACACATACACACATACATAATACACACATACACGCATGCAAACATACAAACACAAGAATACACACATACATACATACATGCATACATACATGCATGCATACATACAAACATACATACGTACATACATACATACATGCATAAACACACACACATACACACATACACACATGCAAACATACAAACACAAGAATACACACATACATAATACACACATACACAAACACACACACACATACGTAAATGCATGCATACATACAACTATACATACATACATGCATACACACACACACATACATACATACATACATACATACATGCATGCATACACACATGCATACATACACATACATAATACACACATACACAAACACATACATACACACACATACGTAAATGCATGCATACATACAACTATACATACATACATGCATACACACACACACATACATACATACATACATACATGCATGCATACACACATGCATACATACACATACATAATACACACATACACAAACACATACATACATACATACATACATGCATGCATACATACAAACATACATACGTACATACATACACACACACAAATACACACATGCAAACATACAAACACACACAAACACACATACATAATACACACATACACACACACACACCCACACAAATACACACATACACAAACACACACACATACATACATACATACATGCATGCAAACATGCATGCATACATACAAACATACATACGTACACACATACATACATGCATACACACACACACATACACACATACATAATACACACAAACACACGTGCAAACATACAAACACACGAATACACACATACATAATACACACATACACAAACACACACACACATACATACATGCATGCATACATACATACATACACACATACATAATACACACATGCATACATACATACATACATGCATGCATACATACAAACATACATACGTACCTAACCTAACCTAACCTAACCTAACCTTACCTAACCTAACCTAACCTAACCTAACCTAACCTAACCGAACTGAACCTAACCTAACCAAACCTAACCTAACCTAACCTAACCTAACCTAACCTAACCTTACCTAACCTAACCTAACCTAACCTATACACAAACACACACACATACATACATGCATGCATACATACATAAATACATACATGCATGCATACATACAAACACACAAATACACACATGCATACATACACACACACATACACACATACATAATACACACAGACACACATGCAAACATACAAACACACGAATACACACATACATAATACACACATACACAAACACACACACATACTGACATTCATGCATACAAACATACATACATACGTACATACATACATACATACATACATGCATACACATACACACATACACACATACATAATACACACATACACGCATGCAAACATACAAACACAAGAATACACACATACATACATACATGCATACATACATGCATGCATACATACAAACATACATACGTACATACATACATACATGCATAAACACACACACATACACACATACACACATGCAAACATACAAACACAAGAATACACACATACATAATACACACATACACAAACACACACACACATACGTAAATGCATGCATACATACAACTATACATACATACATGCATACACACACACACATACATACATACATACATACATGCATGCATACACACATGCATACATACACATACATAATACACACATACACAAACACATACATACATACATACATACATGCATGCATACATACAAACATACATACGTACATTCATACACACACACAAATACACACATGCAAACATACAAACACACACAAACACACATACATAATACACACATACACACACACACACACCCACACAAATACACACATACACAAACACACACACATACATACATACATACATGCATGCATACATACAAACATACATACGTACATACATACACACACACAAATACACACATGCAAACATACAAACACACACAAACACACATACATAATACACACATACACACACACACCCACACAAATACACACATACACAAACACACACACATACATACATACATACATGCATGCAAACATGCATGCATACATACAAACATACATACGTACACACATACATACATGCATACACACACACACATACACACATACATAATACACACATACACACGTGCAAACATACAAACACACGAATACACACATACATAATACACACATACACAAACACACACACACACATACATACATGCATGCATACATACATACATACACACATACATAATACACACATACACGAGCACACACACATACATACATACATACGTACATGCATGCATACACACGTGCATACATACACACACACAAATACACACATACATAATACACACATACACAAACACACACAGATACATACATACATACATACATACATACATGCATACACACACACACATACACACATACATAATACACACATACACACATGCAAACATACAAACACACGAATACACACATACATAATACACACATACACAAACACACACACATACATACATGCATGCATACAAACATACATACATACGTACATACATACATACATACATACATGCATACACATACACACAAACACACATACACACATACATAATACACACATACACGCATGCAAACATACAAACACAAGAATACACACATACATACATACATGCATACATACATGCATGCATACATACAAACATACATACGAACATACATACACACACACAAATACACACATGCAAACATACAAACACACACAAACACACATACAAAATACACACATACACACACACACACCCACACAAATACACACATACACAAACACACACACATACATACATACATACATGCATGCAAACATGCATGCATACATACAAACATACATACGTACTCACATACATACATGCATACACACACACACATACACACATACATAATACACACATACACACGTGCAAACATACAAACACACGAATACACACATACATAATACACACATACACAAACACACACACACACACATACATACATGCATGCATACATACATACATACACACATACATAATACACACATGCATACATACATACATACATGCATGCATACATACAAACATACATACGTACCTAACCTAACCTAACCTAACCTAACCTTACCTAACCTAACCTAACCTAACCTAACCTAACCTAACCGAACCTAACCTAACCTAACCTAACCTAACCTAACCTAACCTAACCTAACCTAACCTAACCTAACCTATACACAAACACACACACATACATACATACATACATACATTCATGCATGCATACATACAAACATACATACGTACATACATACATACATGCATAAACACACACACATACACACATACACACATGCAAACATACAAACACAAGAATACACACATACATAATACACACATACACAAACACACACACATACGTAAATGCATGCATACATACAACTATACATACATACATGCATACACACACACACATACATACATACATACATACATGCATGCATACACACATGCATACATACACATACATAATACACACATACACAAACACATACATACATACATACATACATGCATGCATACATACAAACATACATACGTACATACATACACACACACAAATACACACATGCAAACATACAAACACACACAAACACACATACATAATACACACATACACACACACACACACCCACACAAATACACACATACACAAACACACACACATACATACATACAAAAATGCATGCATACATACAAACATACATACGTACATACATACACACACACAAATACACACATGCAAACATACAAACACACACAAACACACATACATAATACACACATACACACACACACACCCACACAAATACACACATACACAAACACACACACATACATACATGCATACACACACACACATACACACATACATAATACACACATACACACGTGCAAACATACAAACACACGAATACACACATACATAATACACACATACACAAACACACACACACACATACATACATGCATGCATACATCCATACATACACACATACATAATACACACATACACGAGCACACACACATACATACATACATACGTACATGCATGCATACACACGTGCATACATACACACACACAAATACACACATACATAATACACACATACACAAACACACACAGATACATACATACATACATACATACATACATGCATACACACACACACATACACACATACATAATACACACATACACACATGCAAACATACAAACACACGAATACACACATACATAATACACACATACACAAACACACACACATACATACATGCATGCATACAAACATACATACATACGTACATACATACATACATACATACATGCATACACATACACACAAACACACATACACACATACATAATACACACATACACGCATGCAAACATACAAACACAAGAATACACACATACATACATACATGCATACATACATGCATGCATACATACAAACATACATACGAACATACATACACACACACAAATACACACATGCAAACATACAAACACACACAAACACACATACATAATACACACATACACACACACACACCCACACAAATACACACATACACAAACACACACACATACATACATACATACATGCATGCAAACATGCATGCATACATACAAACATACATACGTACTCACATACATACATGCATACACACACACACATACACACATACATAATACACACATACACACGTGCAAACATACAAACACACGAATACACACATACATAATACACACATACACAAACACACACACACACACATACATACATGCATGCATACATACATACATACACACATACATAATACACACATGCATACATACATACATACATGCATGCATACATACAAACATACATACGTACCTAACCTAACCTAACCTAACCTAACCTTACCTAACCTAACCTAACCTAACCTAACCTAACCTAACCGAACCTAACCTAACCTAACCTAACCTTACCTAACCTAACCTAACCTAACCTAACCTAACCTAACCTATACACAAACACACACACATACATACATGCATGCATACATACATACATACATACATGCATGCATACATACAAACATACATACGTACATACATACATACATGCATAAACACACACACATACACACATACACACATGCAAACATACAAACACAAGAATACACACATACATAATACACACATACACAAACACACACACACATACGTAAATGCATGCATACATACAACTATACATACATACATGCATACACACACACACATACATACATACATACATACATGCATGCATACACACATGCATACATACACATACATAATACACACATACACAAACACATACATACATACATACATACATGCATGCATACATACAAACATACATACGTACATACATACACACACACAAATACACACATGCAAACATACAAACACACACAAACACACATACATAATACACACATACACACACACACACACCCACACAAATACACACATACACAAACACACACACATACATACATACATACATGCATGCATACATACAAACATACATACGTACATACATACACACACACAAATACACACATGCAAACATACAAACACACACAAACACACATACATAATACACACATACACACACACACACACCCACACAAATACACACATACACAAACACACACACATACATACATGCATACACACACACACATACACACATACATAATACACACATACACACGTGCAAACATACAAACACACGAATACACACATACATAATACACACATACACAAACACACACACACACATACATACATGCATGCATACATACATACATACACACATACATAATACACACATACACGAACACACACACATACATACATACATACGTACATGCATGCATACACACGTGCATACATACACACACACAAATACACACATACATAATACACACATACACAAACACACACAGATACATACATACATACATACATACATACATGCATACACACACACACATACACACATACATAATACACACATACACACATGCAAACATACAAACACACGAATACACACATACATAATACACACATACACAAACACACACACATACTTACATGCATGCATACAAACATACATACATACGTACATACATACATACATACATACATGCATACACATACACACAAACACACATACACACATACATAATACACACATACACGCATGCAAACATACAAACACAAGAATACACACATACATACATTCATGCATACATACATGCATGCATACATACAAACATACATACGAACATACATACACACACACAAATACACACATGCAAACATACAAACACACACAAACACACATACATAATACACACATACACACACACACACCCACACAAATACACACATACACAAACACACACACATACATACATACATACATGCATGCAAACATGCATGCATACATACAAACATACATACGTACTCACATACATACATGCATACACACACACACATACACACATACATAATACACACATACACACGTGCAAACATACAAACACACGAATACACACATACATAATACACACATACACAAACACACACACACACATACATACATGCATGCATACATACAAACATACACACATACATAATACACACATGCATACATACATACATACATGCATGCATACATACAAACATACATACGTACCTAACCTAACCTAACCTAACCTAACCTTACCTAACCTAACCTAACCTAACCTAACCTAACCGAACGTAACCTAACCAAACCTAACCTAACCTAACCTAACCTAACCTAACCTAACCTTACCTAACCTAACCTAACCTAACCTTACCTAACCTAACCTAACCTAACCTATACACAAACACACCTACATACATACATGCATGCATACATACATAAATACATACATGCATGCATACATACAAACACACAAATACACACATGCATACATACACACACACATACACACATACATAATACACACAGACACACATGCAAACATACAAACACACGAATACACACATACATAATACACACATACACAAACACACACACATACTGACATTCATGCATACAAACATACATACATACGTACATACATACATACATACATACATGCATACACATACACACATACACACATACATAATACACACATACACGCATGCAAACATACAAACACAAGAATACACACATACATACATACATGCATACATACATGCATGCATACATACAAACATACATACGTACATACATACATACATGCATAAACACACACACATACACACATACACACATGCAAACATACAAACACAAGAATACACACATACATAATACACACATACACAAACACACACACACATACGTAAATGCATGCATACATACAACTATACATACATACATGCATACACACACACACATACATACATACATACATACATACATGCATGCATACACACATGCATACATACACATACATAATACACACATACACAAACACATACATACACACACATACGTAAATGCATGCATACATACAACTATACATACATACATGCATACACACACACACATACATACATACATACATACATGCATGCATACACACATGCATACATACACATACATAATACACACATACACAAACACATACATACATACATACATACATGCATGCATACATACAAACATACATACGTACATACATACACACACACAAATACACACATGCAAACATACAAACACACACAAACACACATACATAATACACACATACACACACACACACCCACACAAATACACACATACACAAACACACACACATACATACATACATACATGCATGCAAACATGCATGCATACATACAAACATACATACGTACACACATACATACATGCATACACACACACACATACACACATACATAATACACACAAACACACGTGCAAACATACAAACACACGAATACACACATACATAATACACACATACACAAACACACACACACATACATACATGCATGCATACATACATACATACACACATACATAATACACACATGCATACATACATACATACATGCATGCATACATACAAACATACATACGTACCTAACCTAACCTAACCTAACCTAACCTTACCTAACCTAACCTAACCTAACCTAACCTAACCTAACCGAACCGAACCTAACCTAACCAAACCTAACCTAACCTAACCTAACCTAACCTAACCTAACCTTACCTAACCTAACCTAACCTAACCTATACACAAACACACACACATACATACATGCATGCATACATACATAAATACATACATGCATGCATACATACAAACACACAAATACACACATGCATACATACACACACACATACACACATACATAATACACACAGACACACATGCAAACATACAAACACACGAATACACACATACATAATACACACATACACAAACACACACACATACTGACATTCATGCATACAAACATACATACATACGTACATACATACATACATACATACATGCATACACATACACACATACACACATACATAATACACACATACACGCATGCAAACATACAAACACAAGAATACACACATACATACATACATGCATACATACATGCATGCATACATACAAACATACATACGTACATACATACATACATGCATAAACACACACACATACACACATACACACATGCAAACATACAAACACAAGAATACACACATACATAATACACACATACACAAACACACACACACATACGTAAATGCATGCATACATACAACTATACATACATACATGCATACACACACACACATACATACATACATACATACATGCATGCATACACACATGCATACATACACATACATAATACACACATACACAAACACATACATACATACATACATACATGCATGCATACATACAAACATACATACGTACATTCATACACACACACAAATACACACATGCAAACATACAAACACACACAAACACACATACATAATACACACATACACACACACACACACCCACACAAAAACACACATACACAAACACACACACATACATACATACATACATGCATGCATACATACAAACATACATACGTACATACATACACACACACAAATACACACATGCAAACATACAAACACACACAAACACACATACATAATACACACATACACACACACACCCACACAAATACACACATACACAAACACACACACATACATACATACATACATGCATGCAAACATGCATGCATACATACAAACATACATACGTACACACATACATACATGCATACACACACACACATACACACATACATAATACACACATACACACGTGCAAACATACAAACACACGAATACACACATACATAATACACACATACACAAACACACACACACACATACATACATGCATGCATACATACATACATACACACATACATAATACACACATACACGAGCACACACACATACATACATACATACGTACATGCATGCATACACACGTGCATACATACACACACACAAATACACACATACATAATACACACATACACAAACACACACAGATACATACATACATACATACATACATACATGCATACACACACACACATACACACATACATAATACACACATACACACATGCAAACATACAAACACACGAATACACACATACATAATACACACATACACAAACACACACACATACATACATGCATGCATACAAACATACATACATACGTACATACATACATACATACATACATGCATACACATACACACAAACACACATACACACATACATAATACACACATACACGCATGCAAACATACAAACACAAGAATACACACATACATACATACATGCATACATACATGCATGCATACATACAAACATACATACGAACATACATACACACACACAAATACACACATGCAAACATACAAACACACACAAACACACATACAAAATACACACATACACACACACACACCCACACAAATACACACATACACAAACACACACACATACATACATACATACATGCATGCAAACATGCATGCATACATACAAACATACATACGTACTCACATACATACATGCATACACACACACACATACACACATACATAATACACACATACACACGTGCAAACATACAAACACACGAATACACACATACATAATACACACATACACAAACACACACACACACACATACATACATGCATGCATACATACATACATACACACATACATAATACACACATGCATACATACATACATACATGCATGCATACATACAAACATACATACGTACCTAACCTAACCTAACCTAACCTAACCTTACCTAACCTAACCTAACCTAACCTAACCTAACCTAACCGAACCTAACCTAACCTAACCTAACCTAACCTAACCTAACCTAACCTAACCTAACCTAACCTAACCTATACACAAACACACACACATACATACATGCATGCATACATACATACATACACACATACATAATACACACATGCATACATACATACATACATGCATGCATACATACAAACATACATACGTACCTAACCTAACCTAACCTAACCTAACCTAACCTTACCTAACCTAACCTAACCTAACCTAACCTAACCTAACCGAACCTAACCTAACCAAACCTAACCTAACCTAACCTAACCTAACCTAACCTAACCTAACCTTACCTAACCTAACCTAACCTAACCTATACACAAACACACACACATACATACATGCATGCATACATACATAAATACATACATGCATGCATACATACAAACACACAAATACACACATGCATACATACACACACACATACACACATACATAATACACACAGACACACATGCAAACATACAAACACACGAATACACACATACATAATACACACATACACAAACACACACACATACTGACATTCATGCATACAAACATACATACATACGTACATACATACATACATACATACATGCATACACATACACACATACACACATACATAATACACACATACACGCATGCAAACATACAAACACAAGAATACACACATACATACATACATGCATACATACATGCATGCATACATACAAACATACATACGTACATACATACATACATGCATAAACACACACACATACACACATACACACATGCAAACATACAAACACAAGAATACACACATACATAATACACACATACACAAACACACACACACATACGTAAATGCATGCATACATACAACTATACATACATACATGCATACACACACACACATACATACATACATACATACATGCATGCATACACACATGCATACATACACATACATAATACACACATACACAAACACATACATACATACATACATACATGCATGCATACATACAAACATACATACGTACATTCATACACACACACAAATACACACATGCAAACATACAAACACACACAAACACACATACATAATACACACATACACACACACACACACCCACACAAATACACACATACACAAACACACACACATACATACATACATACATGCATGCATACATACAAACATACATACGTACATACATACACACACACAAATACACACATGCAAACATACAAACACACACAAACACACATACATAATACACACATACACACACACACACCCACACAAATACACACATACACAAACACACACACATACATACATACATACATGCATGCAAACATGCATGCATACATACAAACATACATACGTACACACATACATACATGCATACACACACACACATACACACATACATAATACACACATACACACGTGCAAACATACAAACACACGAATACACACATACATAATACACACATACACAAACACACACACACACATACATACATGCATGCATACATACATACATACACACATACATAATACACACATACACGAGCACACACACATACATACATACATACGTACATGCATGCATACACACGTGCATACATACACACACACAAATACACACATACATAATACACACATACACAAACACACACAGATACATACATACATACATACATACATACATGCATACACACACACACATACACACATACATAATACACACATACACACATGCAAACATACAAACACACGAATACACACATACATAATACACACATACACAAACACACACACATACATACATGCATGCATACAAACATACATACATACGTACATACATACATACATACATACATGCATACACATACACACAAACACACATACACACATACATAATACACACATACACGCATGCAAACATACAAACACAAGAATACACACATACATACATACATGCATACATACATGCATGCATACATACAAACATACATACGAACATACATACACACACACAAATACACACATGCAAACATACAAACACAAGCAAACACACATACAAAATACACACATACACACACACACACCCACACAAATACACACATACACAAACACACACACATACATACATACATACATGCATGCAAACATGCATGCATACATACAAACATACATACGTACTCACATACATACATGCATACACACACACACATACACACATACATAATACACACATACACACGTGCAAACATACAAACACACGAATACACACATACATAATACACACATACACAAACACACACACACACACATACATACATGCATGCATACATACATACATACACACATACATAATACACACATGCATACATACATACATACATGCATGCATACATACAAACATACATACGTACCTAACCTAACCTAACCTAACCTAACCTTACCTAACCTAACCTAACCTAACCTAACCTAACCTAACCGAACCTAACCTAACCTAACCTAACCTAACCTAACCTAACCTAACCTAACCTAACCTAACCTAACCTAACCTAACCTAACCTAACCTATACACAAACACACACACATACATACATACATACATACATACATGCATGCATACATACAAACATACATACGTACATACATACATACATGCATAAACACACACACATACACACATACACACATGCAAACATACAAACACAAGAATACACACATACATAATACACACATACACAAACACACACACACATACGTAAATGCATGCATACATACAACTATACATACATACATGCATACACACACACACATACATACATACATACATACATGCATGCATACACACATGCATACATACACATACATAATACACACATACACAAACACATACATACATACATACATACATGCATGCATACATACAAACATACATACGTACATACATACACACACACAAATACACACATGCAAACATACAAACACACACAAACACACATACATAATACACACATACACACACACACACACCCACACAAATACACACATACACAAACACACACACATACATACATACAAAAATGCATGCATACATACAAACATACATACGTACATACATACACACACCAAATACACACATGCAAACATACAAACACACACAAACACACATACATAATACACACATACACACACACACACCCACACAAATACACACATACACAAACACACACACATACATACATGCATACACACACACACATACACACATACATAATACACACATACACACGTGCAAACATACAAACACACGAATACACACATACATAATACACACATACACAAACACACACACACACATACATACATGCATGCATACATCCATACATACACACATACATAATACACACATACACGAGCACACACACATACATACATACATACGTACATGCATGCATACACACGTGCATACATACACACACACAAATACACACATACATAATACACACATACACAAACACACACAGATACATACATACATACATACATACATACATGCATACACACACACACATACACACATACATAATACACACATACACACATGCAAACATACAAACACACGAATACACACATACATAATACACACATACACAAACACACACACATACATACATGCATGCATACAAACATACATACATACGTACATACATACATACATACATACATGCATACACATACACACAAACACACATACACACATACATAATACACACATACACGCATGCAAACATACAAACACAAGAATACACACATACATACATTCATGCATACATACATGCATGCATACATACAAACATACATACGAACATACATACACACACACAAATACACACATGCAAACATACAAACACACACAAACACACATACATAATACACACATACACACACACACACCCACACAAATACACACATACACAAACACACACACATACATACATACATACATGCATGCAAACATGCATGCATACATACAAACATACATACGTACTCACATACATACATGCATACACACACACACATACACACATACATAATACACACATACACACGTGCAAACATACAAACACACGAATACACACATACATAATACACACATACACAAACACACACACACACATACATACATGCATGCATACATACAAACATACACACATACATAATACACACATGCATACATACATACATACATGCATGCATACATACAAACATACATACGTACCTAACCTAACCTAACCTAACCTAACCTTACCTAACCTAACCTAACCTAACCTAACCTAACCGAACGTAACCTAACCAAACCTAACCTAACCTAACCTAACCTAACCTAACCTAACCTTACCTAACCTAACCTAACCTAACCTTACCTAACCTAACCTAACCTAACCTATACACAAACACACCTACATACATACATGCATGCATACATACATAAATACATACATGCATGCATACATACAAACACACAAATACACACATGCATACATACACACACACATACACACATACATAATACACACAGACACACATGCAAACATACAAACACACGAATACACACATACATAATACACACATACACAAACACACACACATACTGACATTCATGCATACAAACATACATACATACGTACATACATACATACATACATACATGCATACACATACACACATACACACATACATAATACACACATACACGCATGCAAACATACAAACACAAGAATACACACATACATACATACATGCATACATACATGCATGCATACATACAAACATACATACGTACATACATACATACATGCATAAACACACACACATACACACATACACACATGCAAACATACAAACACAAGAATACACACATACATAATACACACATACACAAACACACACACACATACGTAAATGCATGCATACATACAACTATACATACATACATGCATACACACACACACATACATACATACATACATACATACATGCATGCATACACACATGCATACATACACATACATAATACACACATACACAAACACATACATACACACACATACGTAAATGCATGCATACATACAACTATACATACATACATGCATACACACACACACATACATACATACATACATACATGCATGCATACACACATGCATACATACACATACATAATACACACATACACAAACACATACATACATACATACATACATGCATGCATACATACAAACATACATACGTACATACATACACACACACAAATACACACATGCAAACATACAAACACACACAAACACACATACATAATACACACATACACACACACACACCCACACAAATACACACATACACAAACACACACACATACATACATACATACATGCATGCAAACATGCATGCATACATACAAACATACATACGTACACACATACATACATGCATACACACACACACATACACACATACATAATACACACAAACACACGTGCAAACATACAAACACACGAATACACACATACATAATACACACATACACAAACACACACACACATACATACATGCATGCATACATACATACATACACACATACATAATACACACATGCATACATACATACATACATGCATGCATACATACAAACATACATACGTACCTAACCTAACCTAACCTAACCTAACCTTACCTAACCTAACCTAACCTAACCTAACCTAACCTAACCGAACCGAACCTAACCTAACCAAACCTAACCTAACCTAACCTAACCTAACCTAACCTAACCTTACCTAACCTAACCTAACCTAACCTATACACAAACACACACACATACATACATGCATGCATACATACATAAATACATACATGCATGCATACATACAAACACACAAATACACACATGCATACATACACACACACATACACACATACATAATACACACAGACACACATGCAAACATACAAACACACGAATACACACATACATAATACACACATACACAAACACACACACATACTGACATTCATGCATACAAACATACATACATACGTACATACATACATACATACATACATGCATACACATACACACATACACACATACATAATACACACATACACGCATGCAAACATACAAACACAAGAATACACACATACATACATACATGCATACATACATGCATGCATACATACAAACATACATACGTACATACATACATACATGCATAAACACACACACATACACACATACACACATGCAAACATACAAACACAAGAATACACACATACATAATACACACATACACAAACACACACACACATACGTAAATGCATGCATACATACAACTATACATACATACATGCATACACACACACACATACATACATACATACATACATGCATGCATACACACATGCATACATACACATACATAATACACACATACACAAACACATACATACATACATACATACATGCATGCATACATACAAACATACATACGTACATTCATACACACACACAAATACACACATGCAAACATACAAACACACACAAACACACATACATAATACACACATACACACACACACACACCCACACAAATACACACATACACAAACACACACACATACATACATACATACATGCATGCATACATACAAACATACATACGTACATACATACACACACACAAATACACACATGCAAACATACAAACACACACAAACACACATACATAATACACACATACACACACACACCCACACAAATACACACATACACAAACACACACACATACATACATACATACATGCATGCAAACATGCATGCATACATACAAACATACATACGTACACACATACATACATGCATACACACACACACATACACACATACATAATACACACATACACACGTGCAAACATACAAACACACGAATACACACATACATAATACACACATACACAAACACACACACACACATACATACATGCATGCATACATACATACATACACACATACATAATACACACATACACGAGCACACACACATACATACATACATACGTACATGCATGCATACACACGTGCATACATACACACACACAAATACACACATACATAATACACACATACACAAACACACACAGATACATACATACATACATACATACATACATGCATACACACACACACATACACACATACATAATACACACATACACACATGCAAACATACAAACACACGAATACACACATACATAATACACACATACACAAACACACACACATACATACATGCATGCATACAAACATACATACATACGTACATACATACATACATACATACATGCATACACATACACACAAACACACATACACACATACATAATACACACATACACGCATGCAAACATACAAACACAAGAATACACACATACATACATACATGCATACATACATGCATGCATACATACAAACATACATACGAACATACATACACACACACAAATACACACATGCAAACATACAAACACACACAAACACACATACAAAATACACACATACACACACACACACCCACACAAATACACACATACACAAACACACACACATACATACATACATACATGCATGCAAACATGCATGCATACATACAAACATACATACGTACTCACATACATACATGCATACACACACACACATACACACATACATAATACACACATACACACGTGCAAACATACAAACACACGAATACACACATACATAATACACACATACACAAACACACACACACACACATACATACATGCATGCATACATACATACATACACACATACATAATACACACATGCATACATACATACATACATGCATGCATACATACAAACATACATACGTACCTAACCTAACCTAACCTAACCTAACCTTACCTAACCTAACCTAACCTAACCTAACCTAACCTAACCGAACCTAACCTAACCTAACCTAACCTAACCTAACCTAACCTAACCTAACCTAACCTAACCTAACCTATACACAAACACACACACATACATACATACATACATACATACATGCATGCATACATACAAACATACATACGTACATACATACATACATGCATAAACACACACACATACACACATACACACATGCAAACATACAAACACAAGAATACACACATACATAATACACACATACACAAACACACACACATACGTAAATGCATGCATACATACAACTATACATACATACATGCATACACACACACACATACATACATACATACATACATGCATGCATACACACATGCATACATACACATACATAATACACACATACACAAACACATACATACATACATACATACATGCATGCATACATACAAACATACATACGTACATACATACACACACACAAATACACACATGCAAACATACAAACACACACAAACACACATACATAATACACACATACACACACACACACACCCACACAAATACACACATACACAAACACACACACATACATACATACAAAAATGCATGCATACATACAAACATACATACGTACATACATACACACACACAAATACACACATGCAAACATACAAACACACACAAACACACATACATAATACACACATACACACACACACACCCACACAAATACACACATACACAAACACACACACATACATACATGCATACACACACACACATACACACATACATAATACACACATACACACGTGCAAACATACAAACACACGAATACACACATACATAATACACACATACACAAACACACACACACACATACATACATGCATGCATACATCCATACATACACACATACATAATACACACATACACGAGCACACACACATACATACATACATACGTACATGCATGCATACACACGTGCATACATACACACACACAAATACACACATACATAATACACACATACACAAACACACACAGATACATACATACATACATACATACATACATGCATACACACACACACATACACACATACATAATACACACATACACACATGCAAACATACAAACACACGAATACACACATACATAATACACACATACACAAACACACACACATACATACATGCATGCATACAAACATACATACATACGTACATACATACATACATACATACATGCATACACATACACACAAACACACATACACACATACATAATACACACATACACGCATGCAAACATACAAACACAAGAATACACACATACATACATACATGCATACATACATGCATGCATACATACAAACATACATACGAACATACATACACACACACAAATACACACATGCAAACATACAAACACACACAAACACACATACATAATACACACATACACACACACACACCCACACAAATACACACATACACAAACACACACACATACATACATACATACATGCATGCAAACATGCATGCATACATACAAACATACATACGTACTCACATACATACATGCATACACACACACACATACACACATACATAATACACACATACACACGTGCAAACATACAAACACACGAATACACACATACATAATACACACATACACAAACACACACACACACACATACATACATGCATGCATACATACATACATACACACATACATAATACACACATGCATACATACATACATACATGCATGCATACATACAAACATACATACGTACCTAACCTAACCTAACCTAACCTAACCTTACCTAACCTAACCTAACCTAACCTAACCTAACCTAACCGAACCTAACCTAACCTAACCTAACCTTACCTAACCTAACCTAACCTAACCTAACCTAACCTAACCTATACACAAACACACACACATACATACATGCATGCATACATACATACATACATACATGCATGCATACATACAAACATACATACGTACATACATACATACATGCATAAACACACACACATACACACATACACACATGCAAACATACAAACACAAGAATACACACATACATAATACACACATACACAAACACACACACACATACGTAAATGCATGCATACATACAACTATACATACATACATGCATACACACACACACATACATACATACATACATACATGCATGCATACACACATGCATACATACACATACATAATACACACATACACAAACACATACATACATACATACATACATGCATGCATACATACAAACATACATACGTACATACATACACACACACAAATACACACATGCAAACATACAAACACACACAAACACACATACATAATACACACATACACACACACACACACCCACACAAATACACACATACACAAACACACACACATACATACATACATACATGCATGCATACATACAAACATACATACGTACATACATACACACACACAAATACACACATGCAAACATACAAACACACACAAACACACATACATAATACACACATACACACACACACACACCCACACAAACACATACACAAACACACACACATACATACATGCATACACACACACACATACACACATACATAATACACACATACACACGTGCAAACATACAAACACACGAATACACACATACATAATACACACATACACAAACACACACACACACATACATACATGCATGCATACATACATACATACACACATACATAATACACACATACACGAACACACACACATACATACATACATACGTACATGCATGCATACACACGTGCATACATACACACACACAAATACACACATACATAATACACACATACACAAACACACACAGATACATACATACATACATACATACATACATGCATACACACACACACATACACACATACATAATACACACATACACACATGCAAACATACAAACACACGAATACACACATACATAATACACACATACACAAACACACACACATACTTACATGCATGCATACAAACATACATACATACGTACATACATACATACATACATACATGCATACACATACAAACAAACACACATACACACATACATAATACACACATACACGCATGCAAACATACAAACACAAGAATACACACATACATACATACATGCATACATACATGCATGCATACATACAAACATACATACGAACATACATACACACACACAAATACACACATGCAAACATACAAACACACACAAACACACATACATAATACACACATACACACACACACACCCACACAAATACACACATACACAAACACACACACATACATACATACATACATGCATGCAAACATGCATGCATACATACAAACATACATACGTACTCACATACATACATGCATACACACACACACATACACACATACATAATACACACATACACACGTGCAAACATACAAACACACGAATACACACATACATTATACACACATACACAAACACACACACACACACATACATACATGCATGCATACATACATACATACACACATACATAATACACACATGCATACATACATACATACATGCATGCATACATACAAACATACATACGTACCTAACCTAACCTAACCTAACCTAACCTTACCTAACCTAACCTTACCTAACCTAACCTAACCTAACCGAACCTAACCTAACCTAGAATACACACATACATAATACACACATACACAAACACACACACACATACGTAAATGCATGCATACATACAAACATACATACATACATGCATACACACACACATACATACATACATACATACATGCATGTATACACACATGCATACATACACATACATAATACACACATACACAAACACATACATACATACATACATACATGCATGCATACATACTAACATACATACGTACATACATACACACACACAAATACACACATGCAAATATACAAACACACACAAACACACATACATAATACACACATACACACACACACCCACACAAATACACACATACACAAACACACACATACATACATACATACATGCATGCATACATACAAACATACATACGTACATACATACACACACACAAATACACACATGCAAACATACAAACACACACAAACACACATACATAATACACACATACACACACACACACCCACACAAATACACACATACACAAACACACACACATACATACATACATACATGCATGCAAACATGCATGCATACATACAAACATACATACGTACTCACATACATACATGCATACACACACACACACACACATATACACACGTGCAAACATACAAACACACGAATACACACATACATAATACACACATACACAAACACACACACACATACATACATGCATGCATACATACATACATACACACATACATAATACACACATGCATACATACATACATACATGCATGCATACATACAAACATACATACGTACCTAACCTAACCTAACCTAACCTAACCTTACCTAACCTAACCTAACCTAACCTAACCTAAACTAACCGAACCTAACCTAACCTAAACTAACCTAACCTAACCTAACCTAACCTAACCTTACCTAACCTAACCTAACCTATACACAAACACACACACATACATACATGCATGCATACATACATACATACATACATGCATGCTTACATACAAACACACACACAAATACACACATGCAAACATACAAACACACACAAACACACATACATAATACACACATACACACACACACACCCACACAAATACACACATACACAAACACACACACATACATACATACATACATGCATGCATACATACAAACATACATACGTACATACATACACACTCACAAATACAGACATGCAAACATACAAACACACACAAACACACATACATAATACACACATACACACACACACACCCACACAAATACACACATACACAAACACACACACATACATACATACATACATGCATGCAAACATGCATGCATACATACAAACATACATACGTACTCACATACATACATGCATACACACACACACATACACACATACATAATACACACATACACACGTGCAAACATACAAACACACGAATACACACATACATAATACACACATACACAAACACACACACACACACATACATACATGCATGCATACATACATACATACACACATACATAATACACACATGCATACATACATACATACATGCATGCATACATACAAACATACATACGTACCTAACCTAACCTAACCTAACCTAACCTTACCTAACCTAACCTAACCTAACCTAACCTAACCTAACCGAACCTAACCTAACCTAACCTAACCTTACCTAACCTAACCTAACCTAACCTAACCTAACCTAACCTAACCTATACACAAACACACACACATACATACATGCATGCATACATACATACATACATACATGCATGCATACATACAAACATACATACGTACATACATACATACATGCATAAACACACACACATACACACATACACACATGCAAACATACAAACACAAGAATACACACATACATAATACACACATACACAAACACACACACACATACGTAAATGCATGCATACATACAACTATACATACATACATGCATACACACACACACATACATACATACATACATACATGCATGCATACACACATGCATACATACACATACATAATACACACATACACAAACACATACATACATACATACATACATGCATGCATACATACAAACATACATACGTACATACATACACACACACAAATACACACATGCAAACATACAAACACACACAAACACACATACATAATACACACATACACACACACACACACCCACACAAATACACACATACACAAACACACACACATACATACATACATACATGCATGCATACATACAAACATACATACGTACATACATACACACACACAAATACACACATGCAAACATACAAACACACACAAACACACATACATAATACACACATACACACACACACACACCCACACAAATACACACATACACAAACACACACACATACATACATGCATACACACACACACATACACACATACATAATACACACATACACACGTGCAAACATACAAACACACGAATACACACATACATAATACACACATACACAAACACACACACACACATACATACATGCATGCATACATACATACATACACACATACATAATACACACATACACGAACACACACACATACATACATACATACGTACATGCATGCATACACACGTGCATACATACACACACACAAATACACACATACATAATACACACATACACAAACACACACAGATACATACATACATACATACATACATACATGCATACACACACACACATACACACATACATAATACACACATACACACATGCAAACATACAAACACACGAATACACACATACATAATACACACATACACAAACACACACACATACTTACATGCATGCATACAAACATACATACATACGTACATACATACATACATACATACATGCATACACATACAAACAAACACACATACACACATACATAATACACACATACACGCATGCAAACATACAAACACAAGAATACACACATACATACATACATGCATACATACATGCATGCATACATACAAACATACATACGAACATACATACACACACACAAATACACACATGCAAACATACAAACACACACAAACACACATACATAATACACACATACACACACACACACCCACACAAATACACACATACACAAACACACACACATACATACATACATACATGCATGCAAACATGCATGCATACATACAAACATACATACGTACTCACATACATACATGCATACACACACACACATACACACATACATAATACACACATACACACGTGCAAACATACAAACACACGAATACACACATACATTATACACACATACACAAACACACACACACACACATACATACATGCATGCATACATACATACATACACACATACATAATACACACATGCATACATACATACATACATGCATGCATACATACAAACATACATACGTACCTAACCTAACCTAACCTAACCTAACCTTACCTAACCTAACCTTACCTAACCTAACCTAACCTAACCGAACCTAACCTAACCTAGAATACACACATACATAATACACACATACACAAACACACACACACATACGTAAATGCATGCATACATACAAACATACATACATACATGCATACACACACACATACATACATACATACATACATGCATGTATACACACATGCATACATACACATACATAATACACACATACACAAACACATACATACATACATACATACATGCATGCATACATACTAACATACATACGTACATACATACACACACACAAATACACACATGCAAATATACAAACACACACAAACACACATACATAATACACACATACACACACACACCCACACAAATACACACATACACAAACACACACATACATACATACATACATGCATGCATACATACAAACATACATACGTACATACATACACACACACAAATACACACATGCAAACATACAAACACACACAAACACACATACATAATACACACATACACACACACACACCCACACAAATACACACATACACAAACACACACACATACATACATACATACATGCATGCAAACATGCATGCATACATACAAACATACATACGTACTCACATACATACATGCATACACACACACACACACACATATACACACGTGCAAACATACAAACACACGAATACACACATACATAATACACACATACACAAACACACACACACATACATACATGCATGCATACATACATACATACACACATACATAATACACACATGCATACATACATACATACATGCATGCATACATACAAACATACATACGTACCTAACCTAACCTAACCTAACCTAACCTTACCTAACCTAACCTAACCTAACCTAACCTAAACTAACCGAACCTAACCTAACCTAAACTAACCTAACCTAACCTAACCTAACCTAACCTTACCTAACCTAACCTAACCTATACACAAACACACACACATACATACATGCATGCATACATACATACATACATACATGCATGCTTACATACAAACACACACACAAATACACACATGCAAACATACAAACACACACAAACACACATACATAATACACACATACACACACACACACCCACACAAATACACACATACACAAACACACACACATACATACATACATACATGCATGCATACATACAAACATACATACGTACATACATACACACTCACAAATACAGACATGCAAACATACAAACACACACAAACACACATACATAATACACACATACACACACACACACCCACACAAATACACACATACACAAACACACACACATACATACATACATACATGCATGCAAACATGCATGCATACATACAAACATACATACGTACTCACATACATACATGCATACACACACACACATACACACATACATAATACACACATACACACGTGCAAACATACAAACACACGAATACACACATACATAATACACACATACACAAACACACACACACACATACATACATGCATGCATACATACATACATACACACATACATAATACACACATGCATACATACATACATACATGCATGCATACATACAAACATACATACGTACCTAACCTAACCTAACCTAACCTAACCTTACCTAACCTAACCTAACCTAACCTAACCTAACCTAACCGAACCTAACCTAACCAAACCTAACCTAACCTAACCTAACCTAACCTAACCTAACCTTACCTCACCTAACCTAACCTAACCTATACACAAACACACCTACATACATACATGCATGCATACATACATAAATACATACATGCATGCATACATACAAACACACAAATACACACATGCATACATACACACACACATACACACATACATAATACACACAGACACACATGCAAACATACAAACACACGAATACACACATACATAATACACACATACACAAACACACACACATACTGACATTCATGCATACAAACATACATACATACGTACATACATACATACATACATACATGCATACACATACACACATACACACATACATAATACACACATACACGCATGCAAACATACAAACACAAGAATACACACATACATAATACACACATACACAAACACACACACACATACGTAAATGCATGCATACATACAACTATACATACATACATGCATACACACACACACATACATACATACATACATACATACATGCATGCATACACACATGCATACATACACATACATAATACACACATACACAAACACATACATACACACACATACGTAAATGCATGCATACATACAACTATACATACATACATGCATACACACACACACATACATACATACATACATACATGCATGCATACACACATGCATACATACACATACATAATACACACATACACAAACACATACATACATACATACATACATGCATGCATACATACAAACATACATACGTACATACATACACACACACAAATACACACATGCAAACATACAAACACACACAAACACACATACATAATACACACATACACACACACACACCCACACAAATACACACATACACAAACACACACACATACATACATACATACATGCATGCAAACATGCATGCATACATACAAACATACATACGTACACACATACATACATGCATACACACACACACATACACACATACATAATACACACATACACACGTGCAAACATACAAACACACGAATACACACATACATAATACACACATACACAAACACACACACACATACATACATGCATGCATACATACATACATACACACATACATAATACACACATGCATACATACATACATACATGCATGCATACATACAAACATACATACGTACCTAACCTAACCTAACCTAACCTAACCTTACCTAACCTAACCTAACCTAACCTAACCTAACCTAACCGAACCGAACCTAACCTAACCAAACCTAACCTAACCTAACCTAACCTAACCTAACCTAACCTTACCTAACCTAACCTAACCTAACCTATACACAAACACACACACATACATACATGCATGCATACATACATAAATACATACATGCATGCATACATACAAACACACAAATACACACATGCATACATACACACACACATACACACATACATAATACACACAGACACACATGCAAACATACAAACACACGAATACACACATACATAATACACACATACACAAACACACACACATACTGACATTCATGCATACAAACATACATACATACGTACATACATACATACATACATACATGCATACACATACACACATACACACATACATAATACACACATACACGCATGCAAACATACAAACACAAGAATACACACATACATACATACATGCATACATACATGCATGCATACATACAAACATACATACGTACATACATACATACATGCATAAACACACACACATACACACATACACACATGCAAACATACAAACACAAGAATACACACATACATAATACACACATACACAAACACACACACACATACGTAAATGCATGCATACATACAACTATACATACATACATGCATACACACACACACATACATACATACATACATACATGCATGCATACACACATGCATACATACACATACATAATACACACATACACAAACACATACATACATACATACATACATGCATGCATACATACAAACATACATACGTACATTCATACACACACACAAATACACACATGCAAACATACAAACACACACAAACACACATACATAATACACACATACACACACACACACACCCACACAAATACACACATACACAAACACACACACATACATACATACATACATGCATGCATACATACAAACATACATACGTACATACATACACACACACAAATACACACATGCAAACATACAAACACACACAAACACACATACATAATACACACATACACACACACACCCACACAAATACACACATACACAAACACACACACATACATACATACATACATGCATGCAAACATGCATGCATACATACAAACATACATACGTACACACATACATACATGCATACACACACACACATACACACATACATAATACACACATACACACGTGCAAACATACAAACACACGAATACACACATACATAATACACACATACACAAACACACACACACACATACATACATGCATGCATACATACATACATACACACATACATAATACACACATACACGAGCACACACACATACATACATACATACGTACATGCATGCATACACACGTGCATACATACACACACACAAATACACACATACATAATACACACATACACAAACACACACAGATACATACATACATACATACATACATACATGCATACACACACACACATACACACATACATAATACACACATACACACATGCAAACATACAAACACACGAATACACACATACATAATACACACATACACAAACACACACACATACATACATGCATGCATACAAACATACATACATACGTACATACATACATACATACATACATGCATACACATACACACAAACACACATACACACATACATAATACACACATACACGCATGCAAACATACAAACACAAGAATACACACATACATACATACATGCATACATACATGCATGCATACATACAAACATACATACGAACATACATACACACACACAAATACACACATGCAAACATACAAACACACACAAACACACATACAAAATACACACATACACACACACACACCCACACAAATACACACATACACAAACACACACACATACATACATACATACATGCATGCAAACATGCATGCATACATACAAACATACATACGTACTCACATACATACATGCATACACACACACACATACACACATACATAATACACACATACACACGTGCAAACATACAAACACACGAATACACACATACATAATACACACATACACAAACACACACACACACACATACATACATGCATGCATACATACATACATACACACATACATAATACACACATGCATACATACATACATACATGCATGCATACATACAAACATACATACGTACCTAACCTAACCTAACCTAACCTAACCTTACCTAACCTAACCTAACCTAACCTAACCTAACCTAACCGAACCTAACCTAACCTAACCTAACCTAACCTAACCTAACCTAACCTAACCTAACCTAACCTATACACAAACACACACACATACATACATACATACATACATACATGCATGCATACATACAAACATACATACGTACATACATACATACATGCATAAACACACACACATACACACATACACACATGCAAACATACAAACACAAGAATACACACATACATAATACACACATACACAAACACACACACATACGTAAATGCATGCATACATACAACTATACATACATACATGCATACACACACACACATACATACATACATACATACATGCATGCATACACACATGCATACATACACATACATAATACACACATACACAAACACATACATACATACATACATACATGCATGCATACATACAAACATACATACGTACATACATACACACACACAAATACACACATGCAAACATACAAACACACACAAACACACATACATAATACACACATACACACACACACACACCCACACAAATACACACATACACAAACACACACACATACATACATACAAAAATGCATGCATACATACAAACATACATACGTACATACATACACACACACAAATACACACATGCAAACATACAAACACACACAAACACACATACATAATACACACATACACACACACACACCCACACAAATACACACATACACAAACACACACACATACATACATGCATACACACACACACATACACACATACATAATACACACATACACACGTGCAAACATACAAACACACGAATACACACATACATAATACACACATACACAAACACACACACACACATACATACATGCATGCATACATCCATACATACACACATACATAATACACACATACACGAGCACACACACATACATACATACATACGTACATGCATGCATACACACGTGCATACATACACACACACAAATACACACATACATAATACACACATACACAAACACACACAGATACATACATACATACATACATACATACATGCATACACACACACACATACACACATACATAATACACACATACACACATGCAAACATACAAACACACGAATACACACATACATAATACACACATACACAAACACACACACATACATACATGCATGCATACAAACATACATACATACGTACATACATACATACATACATACATGCATACACATACACACAAACACACATACACACATACATAATACACACATACACGCATGCAAACATACAAACACAAGAATACACACATACATACATACATGCATACATACATGCATGCATACATACAAACATACATACGAACATACATACACACACACAAATACACACATGCAAACATACAAACACACACAAACACACATACATAATACACACATACACACACACACACCCACACAAATACACACATACACAAACACACACACATACATACATACATACATGCATGCAAACATGCATGCATACATACAAACATACATACGTACTCACATACATACATGCATACACACACACACATACACACATACATAATACACACATACACACGTGCAAACATACAAACACACGAATACACACATACATAATACACACATACACAAACACACACACACACACATACATACATGCATGCATACATACATACATACACACATACATAATACACACATGCATACATACATACATACATGCATGCATACATACAAACATACATACGTACCTAACCTAACCTAACCTAACCTAACCTTACCTAACCTAACCTAACCTAACCTAACCTAACCTAACCGAACCTAACCTAACCTAACCTAACCTTACCTAACCTAACCTAACCTAACCTAACCTAACCTAACCTATACACAAACACACACACATACATACATGCATGCATACATACATACATACATACATGCATGCATACATACAAACATACATACGTACATACATACATACATGCATAAACACACACACATACACACATACACACATGCAAACATACAAACACAAGAATACACACATACATAATACACACATACACAAACACACACACACATACGTAAATGCATGCATACATACAACTATACATACATACATGCATACACACACACACATACATACATACATACATACATGCATGCATACACACATGCATACATACACATACATAATACACACATACACAAACACATACATACATACATACATACATGCATGCATACATACAAACATACATACGTACATACATACACACACACAAATACACACATGCAAACATACAAACACACACAAACACACATACATAATACACACATACACACACACACACACCCACACAAATACATACATACACAAACACACACACATACATACATACATACATGCATGCATACATACAAACATACATACGTACATACATACACACACACAAATACACACATGCAAACATACAAACACACACAAACACACATACATAATACACACATACACACACACACACACCCACACAAATACACACATACACAAACACACACACATACATACATGCATACACACACACACATACACACATACATAATACACACATACACACGTGCAAACATACAAACACACGAATACACACATACATAATACACACATACACAAACACACACACACACATACATACATGCATGCATACATACATACATACACACATACATAATACACACATACACGAACACACACACATACATACATACATACGTACATGCATGCATACACACGTGCATACATACACACACACAAATACACACATACATAATACACACATACACAAACACACACAGATACATACATACATACATACATACATACATGCATACACACACACACATACACACATACATAATACACACATACACACATGCAAACATACAAACACACGAATACACACATACATAATACACACATACACAAACACACACACATACTTACATGCATGCATACAAACATACATACATACGTACATACATACATACATACATACATGCATACACATACAAACAAACACACATACACACATACATAATACACACATACACGCATGCAAACATACAAACACAAGAATACACACATACATACATACATGCATACATACATGCATGCATACATACAAACATACATACGAACATACATACACACACACAAATACACACATGCAAACATACAAACACACACAAACACACATACATAATACACACATACACACACACACACCCACACAAATACACACATACACAAACACACACACATACATACATACATACATGCATGCAAACATGCATGCATACATACAAACATACATACGTACTCACATACATACATGCATACACACACACACATACACACATACATAATACACACATACACACGTGCAAACATACAAACACACGAATACACACATACATTATACACACATACACAAACACACACACACACACATACATACATGCATGCATACATACATACATACACACATACATAATACACACATGCATACATACATACATACATGCATGCATACATACAAACATACATACGTACCTAACCTAACCTAACCTAACCTAACCTTACCTAACCTAACCTTACCTAACCTAACCTAACCTAACCGAACCTAACCTAACCTAGAATACACACATACATAATACACACATACACAAACACACACACACATACGTAAATGCATGCATACATACAAACATACATACATACATGCATACACACACACATACATACATACATACATACATGCATGTATACACACATGCATACATACACATACATAATACACACATACACAAACACATACATACATACATACATACATGCATGCATACATACTAACATACATACGTACATACATACACACACACAAATACACACATGCAAATATACAAACACACACAAACACACATACATAATACACACATACACACACACACCCACACAAATACACACATACACAAACACACACATACATACATACATACATGCATGCATACATACAAACATACATACGTACATACATACACACACACAAATACACACATGCAAACATACAAACACACACAAACACACATACATAATACACACATACACACACACACACCCACACAAATACACACATACACAAACACACACACATACATACATACATACATGCATGCAAACATGCATGCATACATACAAACATACATACGTACTCACATACATACATGCATACACACACACACACACACATATACACACGTGCAAACATACAAACACACGAATACACACATACATAATACACACATACACAAACACACACACATACATACATGCATGCATACAAACATACATACATACGTACATACATACATACATACATACATGCATACACATACACACAAACACACATACACACATACATAATACACACATACACGCATGCAAACATACAAACACAAGAATACACACATACATACATACATGCATACATACATGCATGCATACATACAAACATACATACGAACATACATACACACACACAAATACACACATGCAAACATACAAACACACACAAACACACATACATAATACACACATACACACACACACACCCACACAAATACACACATACACAAACACACACACATACATACATACATACATGCATGCAAACATGCATGCATACATACAAACATACATACGTACTCACATACATACATGCATACACACACACACATACACACATACATAATACACACATACACACGTGCAAACATACAAACACACGAATACACACATACATAATACACACATACACAAACACACACACACACATACATACATGCATGCATACATACATACATACACACATACATAATACACACATGCATACATACATACATACATGCATGCATACATACAAACATACATACGTACCTAACCTAACCTAACCTAACCTAACCTTACCTAACCTAACCTAACCTAACCTAACCTAACCTAACCGAACCTAACCTAACCTAACCTAACCTAACCTAACCTAACCTAACCTAACCTAACCTAACCTAACCTATACACAAACACACACACATACATACATGCATGCATACATACATACATACACACATACATAATACACACATGCATACATACATACATACATGCATGCATACATACAAACATACATACGTACCTAACCTAACCTAACCTAACCTAACCTTACCTAACCTAACCTAACCTAACCTAACCTAACCTAACCGAACCTAACCTAACCAAACCTAACCTAACCTAACCTAACCTAACCTAACCTAACCTAACCTTACCTAACCTAACCTAACCTAACCTATACACAAACACACACACATACATACATGCATGCATACATACATAAATACATACATGCATGCATACATACAAACACACAAATACACACATGCATACATACACACACACATACACACATACATAATACACACAGACACACATGCAAACATACAAACACACGAATACACACATACATAATACACACATACACAAACACACACACATACTGACATTCATGCATACAAACATACATACATACGTACATACATACATACATACATACATGCATACACATACACACATACACACATACATAATACACACATACACGCATGCAAACATACAAACACAAGAATACACACATACATACATACATGCATACATACATGCATGCATACATACAAACATACATACGTACATACATACATACATGCATAAACACACACACATACACACATACACACATGCAAACATACAAACACAAGAATACACACATACATAATACACACATACACAAACACACACACACATACGTAAATGCATGCATACATACAACTATACATACATACATGCATACACACACACACATACATACATACATACATACATGCATGCATACACACATGCATACATACACATACATAATACACACATACACAAACACATACATACATACATACATACATGCATGCATACATACAAACATACATACGTACATTCATACACACACACAAATACACACATGCAAACATACAAACACACACAAACACACATACATAATACACACATACACACACACACACACCCACACAAATACACACATACACAAACACACACACATACATACATACATACATGCATGCATACATACAAACATACATACGTACATACATACACACACACAAATACACACATGCAAACATACAAACACACACAAACACACATACATAATACACACATACACACACACACACCCACACAAATACACACATACACAAACACACACACATACATACATACATACATGCATGCAAACATGCATGCATACATACAAACATACATACGTACACACATACATACATGCATACACACACACACATACACACATACATAATACACACATACACACGTGCAAACATACAAACACACGAATACACACATACATAATACACACATACACAAACACACACACACACATACATACATGCATGCATACATACATACATACACACATACATAATACACACATACACGAGCACACACACATACATACATACATACGTACATGCATGCATACACACGTGCATACATACACACACACAAATACACACATACATAATACACACATACACAAACACACACAGATACATACATACATACATACATACATACATGCATACACACACACACATACACACATACATAATACACACATACACACATGCAAACATACAAACACACGAATACACACATACATAATACACACATACACAAACACACACACATACATACATGCATGCATACAAACATACATACATACGTACATACATACATACATACATACATGCATACACATACACACAAACACACATACACACATACATAATACACACATACACGCATGCAAACATACAAACACAAGAATACACACATACATACATACATGCATACATACATGCATGCATACATACAAACATACATACGAACATACATACACACACACAAATACACACATGCAAACATACAAACACAAGCAAACACACATACAAAATACACACATACACACACACACACCCACACAAATACACACATACACAAACACACACACATACATACATACATACATGCATGCAAACATGCATGCATACATACAAACATACATACGTACTCACATACATACATGCATACACACACACACATACACACATACATAATACACACATACACACGTGCAAACATACAAACACACGAATACACACATACATAATACACACATACACAAACACACACACACACACATACATACATGCATGCATACATACATACATACACACATACATAATACACACATGCATACATACATACATACATGCATGCATACATACAAACATACATACGTACCTAACCTAACCTAACCTAACCTAACCTTACCTAACCTAACCTAACCTAACCTAACCTAACCTAACCGAACCTAACCTAACCTAACCTAACCTAACCTAACCTAACCTAACCTAACCTAACCTAACCTAACCTAACCTAACCTATACACAAACACACACACATACATACATACATACATACATACATGCATGCATACATACAAACATACATACGTACATACATACATACATGCATAAACACACACACATACACACATACACACATGCAAACATACAAACACAAGAATACACACATACATAATACACACATACACAAACACACACACACATACGTAAATGCATGCATACATACAACTATACATACATACATGCATACACACACACACATACATACATACATACATACATGCATGCATACACACATGCATACATACACATACATAATACACACATACACAAACACATACATACATACATACATACATGCATGCATACATACAAACATACATACGTACATACATACACACACACAAATACACACATGCAAACATACAAACACACACAAACACACATACATAATACACACATACACACACACACACACCCACACAAATACACACATACACAAACACACACACATACATACATACAAAAATGCATGCATACATACAAACATACATACGTACATACATACACACACCAAATACACACATGCAAACATACAAACACACACAAACACACATACATAATACACACATACACACACACACACCCACACAAATACACACATACACAAACACACACACATACATACATGCATACACACACACACATACACACATACATAATACACACATACACACGTGCAAACATACAAACACACGAATACACACATACATAATACACACATACACAAACACACACACACACATACATACATGCATGCATACATCCATACATACACACATACATAATACACACATACACGAGCACACACACATACATACATACATACGTACATGCATGCATACACACGTGCATACATACACACACACAAATACACACATACATAATACACACATACACAAACACACACAGATACATACATACATACATACATACATACATGCATACACACACACACATACACACATACATAATACACACATACACACATGCAAACATACAAACACACGAATACACACATACATAATACACACATACACAAACACACACACATACATACATGCATGCATACAAACATACATACATACGTACATACATACATACATACATACATGCATACACATACACACAAACACACATACACACATACATAATACACACATACACGCATGCAAACATACAAACACAAGAATACACACATACATACATTCATGCATACATACATGCATGCATACATACAAACATACATACGAACATACATACACACACACAAATACACACATGCAAACATACAAACACACACAAACACACATACATAATACACACATACACACACACACACCCACACAAATACACACATACACAAACACACACACATACATACATACATACATGCATGCAAACATGCATGCATACATACAAACATACATACGTACTCACATACATACATGCATACACACACACACATACACACATACATAATACACACATACACACGTGCAAACATACAAACACACGAATACACACATACATAATACACACATACACAAACACACACACACACATACATACATGCATGCATACATACAAACATACACACATACATAATACACACATGCATACATACATACATACATGCATGCATACATACAAACATACATACGTACCTAACCTAACCTAACCTAACCTAACCTTACCTAACCTAACCTAACCTAACCTAACCTAACCGAACGTAACCTAACCAAACCTAACCTAACCTAACCTAACCTAACCTAACCTAACCTTACCTAACCTAACCTAACCTAACCTTACCTAACCTAACCTAACCTAACCTATACACAAACACACCTACATACATACATGCATGCATACATACATAAATACATACATGCATGCATACATACAAACACACAAATACACACATGCATACATACACACACACATACACACATACATAATACACACAGACACACATGCAAACATACAAACACACGAATACACACATACATAATACACACATACACAAACACACACACATACTGACATTCATGCATACAAACATACATACATACGTACATACATACATACATACATACATGCATACACATACACACATACACACATACATAATACACACATACACGCATGCAAACATACAAACACAAGAATACACACATACATACATACATGCATACATACATGCATGCATACATACAAACATACATACGTACATACATACATACATGCATAAACACACACACATACACACATACACACATGCAAACATACAAACACAAGAATACACACATACATAATACACACATACACAAACACACACACACATACGTAAATGCATGCATACATACAACTATACATACATACATGCATACACACACACACATACATACATACATACATACATACATGCATGCATACACACATGCATACATACACATACATAATACACACATACACAAACACATACATACACACACATACGTAAATGCATGCATACATACAACTATACATACATACATGCATACACACACAAACATACATACATACATACATACATGCATGCATACACACATGCATACATACACATACATAATACACACATACACAAACACATACATACATACATACATACATGCATGCATACATACAAACATACATACGTACATACATACACACACACAAATACACACATGCAAACATACAAACACACACAAACACACATACATAATACACACATACACACACACACACCCACACAAATACACACATACACAAACACACACACATACATACATACATACATGCATGCAAACATGCATGCATACATACAAACATACATACGTACACACATACATACATGCATACACACACACACATACACACATACATAATACACACAAACACACGTGCAAACATACAAACACACGAATACACACATACATAATACACACATACACAAACACACACACACATACATACATGCATGCATACATACATACATACACACATACATAATACACACATGCATACATACATACATACATGCATGCATACATACAAACATACATACGTACCTAACCTAACCTAACCTAACCTAACCTTACCTAACCTAACCTAACCTAACCTAACCTAACCTAACCGAACCGAACCTAACCTAACCAAACCTAACCTAACCTAACCTAACCTAACCTAACCTAACCTTACCTAACCTAACCTAACCTAACCTATACACAAACACACACACATACATACATGCATGCATACATACATAAATACATACATGCATGCATACATACAAACACACAAATACACACATGCATACATACACACACACATACACACATACATAATACACACAGACACACATGCAAACATACAAACACACGAATACACACATACATAATACACACATACACAAACACACACACATACTGACATTCATGCATACAAACATACATACATACGTACATACATACATACATACATACATGCATACACATACACACATACACACATACATAATACACACATACACGCATGCAAACATACAAACACAAGAATACACACATACATACATACATGCATACATACATGCATGCATACATACAAACATACATACGTACATACATACATACATGCATAAACACACACACATACACACATACACACATGCAAACATACAAACACAAGAATACACACATACATAATACACACATACACAAACACACACACACATACGTAAATGCATGCATACATACAACTATACATACATACATGCATACACACACACACATACATACATACATACATACATGCATGCATACACACATGCATACATACACATACATAATACACACATACACAAACACATACATACATACATACATACATGCATGCATACATACAAACATACATACGTACATTCATACACACACACAAATACACACATGCAAACATACAAACACACACAAACACACATACATAATACACACATACACACACACACACACCCACACAAATACACACATACACAAACACACACACATACATACATACATACATGCATGCATACATACAAACATACATACGTACATACATACACACACACAAATACACACATGCAAACATACAAACACACACAAACACACATACATAATACACACATACACACACACACCCACACAAATACACACATACACAAACACACACACATACATACATACATACATGCATGCAAACATGCATGCATACATACAAACATACATACGTACACACATACATACATGCATACACACACACACATACACACATACATAATACACACATACACACGTGCAAACATACAAACACACGAATACACACATACATAATACACACATACACAAACACACACACACACATACATACATGCATGCATACATACATACATACACACATACATAATACACACATACACGAGCACACACACATACATACATACATACGTACATGCATGCATACACACGTGCATACATACACACACACAAATACACACATACATAATACACACATACACAAACACACACAGATACATACATACATACATACATACATACATGCATACACACACACACATACACACATACATAATACACACATACACACATGCAAACATACAAACACACGAATACACACATACATAATACACACATACACAAACACACACACATACATACATGCATGCATACAAACATACATACATACGTACATACATACATACATACATACATGCATACACATACACACAAACACACATACACACATACATAATACACACATACACGCATGCAAACATACAAACACAAGAATACACACATACATACATACATGCATACATACATGCATGCATACATACAAACATACATACGAACATACATACACACACACAAATACACACATGCAAACATACAAACACACACAAACACACATACAAAATACACACATACACACACACACACCCACACAAATACACACATACACAAACACACACACATACATACATACATACATGCATGCAAACATGCATGCATACATACAAACATACATACGTACTCACATACATACATGCATACACACACACACATACACACATACATAATACACACATACACACGTGCAAACATACAAACACACGAATACACACATACATAATACACACATACACAAACACACACACACACACATACATACATGCATGCATACATACATACATACACACATACATAATACACACATGCATACATACATACATACATGCATGCATACATACAAACATACATACGTACCTAACCTAACCTAACCTAACCTAACCTTACCTAACCTTACCTAACCTAACCTAACCTAACCTAACCGAACCTAACCTAACCTAACCTAACCTAACCTAACCTAACCTAACCTAACCTAACCTAACCTAACCTATACACAAACACACACACATACATACATACATACATACATACATGCATGCATACATACAAACATACATACGTACATACATACATACATGCATAAACACACACACATACACACATACACACATGCAAACATACAAACACAAGAATACACACATACATAATACACACATACACAAACACACACACATACGTAAATGCATGCATACATACAACTATACATACATACATGCATACACACACACACATACATACATACATACATACATGCATGCATACACACATGCATACATACACATACATAATACACACATACACAAACACATACATACATACATACATACATGCATGCATACATACAAACATACATACGTACATACATACACACACACAAATACACACATGCAAACATACAAACACACACAAACACACATACATAATACACACATACACACACACACACACCCACACAAATACACACATACACAAACACACACACATACATACATACAAAAATGCATGCATACATACAAACATACATACGTACATACATACACACACACAAATACACACATGCAAACATACAAACACACACAAACACACATACATAATACACACATACACACACACACACCCACACAAATACACACATACACAAACACACACACATACATACATGCATACACACACACACATACACACATACATAATACACACATACACACGTGCAAACATACAAACACACGAATACACACATACATAATACACACATACACAAACACACACACACACATACATACATGCATGCATACATCCATACATACACACATACATAATACACACATACACGAGCACACACACATACATACATACATACGTACATGCATGCATACACACGTGCATACATACACACACACAAATACACACATACATAATACACACATACACAAACACACACAGATACATACATACATACATACATACATACATGCATACACACACACACATACACACATACATAATACACACATACACACATGCAAACATACAAACACACGAATACACACATACATAATACACACATACACAAACACACACACATACATACATGCATGCATACAAACATACATACATACGTACATACATACATACATACATACATGCATACACATACACACAAACACACATACACACATACATAATACACACATACACGCATGCAAACATACAAACACAAGAATACACACATACATACATACATGCATACATACATGCATGCATACATACAAACATACATACGAACATACATACACACACACAAATACACACATGCAAACATACAAACACACACAAACACACATACATAATACACACATACACACACACACACCCACACAAATACACACATACACAAACACACACACATACATACATACATACATGCATGCAAACATGCATGCATACATACAAACATACATACGTACTCACATACATACATGCATACACACACACACATACACACATACATAATACACACATACACACGTGCAAACATACAAACACACGAATACACACATACATAATACACACATACACAAACACACACACACACACATACATACATGCATGCATACATACATACATACACACATACATAATACACACATGCATACATACATACATACATGCATGCATACATACAAACATACATACGTACCTAACCTAACCTAACCTAACCTAACCTTACCTAACCTAACCTAACCTAACCTAACCTAACCTAACCGAACCTAACCTAACCTAACCTAACCTTACCTAACCTAACCTAACCTAACCTAACCTAACCTAACCTATACACAAACACACACACATACATACATGCATGCATACATACATACATACATACATGCATGCATACATACAAACATACATACGTACATACATACATACATGCATAAACACACACACATACACACATACACACATGCAAACATACAAACACAAGAATACACACATACATAATACACACATACACAAACACACACACACATACGTAAATGCATGCATACATACAACTATACATACATACATGCATACACACACACACATACATACATACATACATACATGCATGCATACACACATGCATACATACACATACATAATACACACATACACAAACACATACATACATACATACATACATGCATGCATACATACAAACATACATACGTACATACATACACACACACAAATACACACATGCAAACATACAAACACACACAAACACACATACATAATACACACATACACACACACACACACCCACACAAATACACACATACACAAACACACACACATACATACATACATACATGCATGCATACATACAAACATACATACGTACATACATACACACACACAAATACACACATGCAAACATACAAACACACACAAACACACATACATAATACACACATACACACACACACACACCCACACAAACACATACACAAACACACACACATACATACATGCATACACACACACACATACACACATACATAATACACACATACACACGTGCAAACATACAAACACACGAATACACACATACATAATACACACATACACAAACACACACACACACATACATACATGCATGCATACATACATACATACACACATACATAATACACACATACACGAACACACACACATACATACATACATACGTACATGCATGCATACACACGTGCATACATACACACACACAAATACACACATACATAATACACACATACACAAACACACACAGATACATACATACATACATACATACATACATGCATACACACACACACATACACACATACATAATACACACATACACACATGCAAACATACAAACACACGAATACACACATACATAATACACACATACACAAACACACACACATACTTACATGCATGCATACAAACATACATACATACGTACATACATACATACATACATACATGCATACACATACAAACAAACACACATACACACATACATAATACACACATACACGCATGCAAACATACAAACACAAGAATACACACATACATACATACATGCATACATACATGCATGCATACATACAAACATACATACGAACATACATACACACACACAAATACACACATGCAAACATACAAACACACACAAACACACATACATAATACACACATACACACACACACACCCACACAAATACACACATACACAAACACACACACATACATACATACATACATGCATGCAAACATGCATGCATACATACAAACATACATACGTACTCACATACATACATGCATACACACACACACATACACACATACATAATACACACATACACACGTGCAAACATACAAACACACGAATACACACATACATTATACACACATACACAAACACACACACACACACATACATACATGCATGCATACATACATACATACACACATACATAATACACACATGCATACATACATACATACATGCATGCATACATACAAACATACATACGTACCTAACCTAACCTAACCTAACCTAACCTTACCTAACCTAACCTTACCTAACCTAACCTAACCTAACCGAACCTAACCTAACCTAGAATACACACATACATAATACACACATACACAAACACACACACACATACGTAAATGCATGCATACATACAAACATACATACATACATGCATACACACACACATACATACATACATACATACATGCATGTATACACACATGCATACATACACATACATAATACACACATACACAAACACATACATACATACATACATACATGCATGCATACATACTAACATACATACGTACATACATACACACACACAAATACACACATGCAAATATACAAACACACACAAACACACATACATAATACACACATACACACACACACCCACACAAATACACACATACACAAACACACACATACATACATACATACATGCATGCATACATACAAACATACATACGTACATACATACACACACACAAATACACACATGCAAACATACAAACACACACAAACACACATACATAATACACACATACACACACACACACCCACACAAATACACACATACACAAACACACACACATACATACATACATACATGCATGCAAACATGCATGCATACATACAAACATACATACGTACTCACATACATACATGCATACACACACACACACACACATATACACACGTGCAAACATACAAACACACGAATACACACATACATAATACACACATACACAAACACACACACACATACATACATGCATGCATACATACATACATACACACATACATAATACACACATGCATACATACATACATACATGCATGCATACATACAAACATACATACGTACCTAACCTAACCTAACCTAACCTAACCTTACCTAACCTAACCTAACCTAACCTAACCTAAACTAACCGAACCTAACCTAACCTAAACTAACCTAACCTAACCTAACCTAACCTAACCTTACCTAACCTAACCTAACCTATACACAAACACACACACATACATACATGCATGCATACATACATACATACATACATGCATGCTTACATACAAACACACACACAAATACACACATGCAAACATACAAACACACACAAACACACATACATAATACACACATACACACACACACACCCACACAAATACACACATACACAAACACACACACATACATACATACATACATGCATGCATACATACAAACATACATACGTACATACATACACACTCACAAATACAGACATGCAAACATACAAACACACACAAACACACATACATAATACACACATACACACACACACACCCACACAAATACACACATACACAAACACACACACATACATACATACATACATGCATGCAAACATGCATGCATACATACAAACATACATACGTACTCACATACATACATGCATACACACACACACATACACACATACATAATACACACATACACACGTGCAAACATACAAACACACGAATACACACATACATAATACACACATACACAAACACACACACACACACATACATACATGCATGCATACATACATACATACACACATACATAATACACACATGCATACATACATACATACATGCATGCATACATACAAACATACATACGTACCTAACCTAACCTAACCTAACCTAACCTTACTACCTAACCTAACCTAACCTAACCTAACCTAACCTAACCGAACCTAACCTAACCTAACCTAACCTTACCTAACCTAACCTAACCTAACCTAACCTAACCTAACCTATACACAAACACACACACATACATACATGCATGCATACATACATACATACATACATGCATGCATACATACAAACATACATACGTACATACATACATACATGCATAAACACACACACATACACACATACACACATGCAAACATACAAACACAAGAATACACACATACATAATACACACATACACAAACACACAACACACATACGTAAATGCATGCATACATACAACTATACATACATACATGCATACACACACACACATACATACATACATACATACATGCATGCATACACACATGCATACATACACATACATAATACACACATACACAAACACATACATACATACATACATACATGCATGCATACATACAAACATACATACGTACATACATACACACACACAAATACACACATGCAAACATACAAACACACACAAACACACATACATAATACACACATACACACACACACACACCCACACAAATACACACATACACAAACACACACACATACATACATACATACATGCATGCATACATACAAACATACATACGTACATACATACACACACACAAATACACACATGCAAACATACAAACACACACAAACACACATACATAATACACACATACACACACACACACACCCCACACAAATACACACATACACAAACACACACACATACATACATGCATACACACACACACATACACACATACATAATACACACATACACACGTGCAAACATACAAACACACGAATACACACATACATAATACACACATACACAAACACACACACACACATACATACATGCATGCATACATACATACATACACACATACATAATACACACATACACGAACACACACACATACATACATACATACGTACATGCATGCATACACACGTGCATACATACACACACACAAATACACACATACATAATACACACATACACAAACACACACAGATACATACATACATACATACATACATACATGCATACACACACACACATACACACATACATAATACACACATACACACATGCAAACATACAAACACACGAATACACACATACATAATACACACATACACAAACACACACACATACTTACATGCATGCATACAAACATACATACATACGTACATACATACATACATACATACATGCATACACATACAAACAAACACACATACACACATACATAATACACACATACACGCATGCAAACATACAAACACAAGAATACACACATACATACATACATGCATACATACATGCATGCATACATACAAACATACATACGAACATACATACACACACACAAATACACACATGCAAACATACAAACACACACAAACACACATACATAATACACACATACACACACACACACCCACACAAATACACACATACACAAACACACACACATACATACATACATACATGCATGCAAACATGCATGCATACATACAAACATACATACGTACTCACATACATACATGCATACACACACACACATACACACATACATAATACACACATACACACGTGCAAACATACAAACACACGAATACACACATACATTATACACACATACACAAACACACACACACACACATACATACATGCATGCATACATACATACATACACACATACATAATACACACATGCATACATACATACATACATGCATGCATACATACAAACATACATACGTACCTAACCTAACCTAACCTAACCTAACCTTACCTAACCTAACCTTACCTAACCTAACCTAACCTAACCGAACCTAACCTAACCTAGAATACACACATACATAATACACACATACACAAACACACACACACATACGTAAATGCATGCATACATACAAACATACATACATACATGCATACACACACACATACATACATACATACATACATGCATGTATACACACATGCATACATACACATACATAATACACACATACACAAACACATACATACATACATACATACATGCATGCATACATACTAACATACATACGTACATACATACACACACACAAATACACACATGCAAATATACAAACACACACAAACACACATACATAATACACACATACACACACACACCCACACAAATACACACATACACAAACACACACATACATACATACATACATGCATGCATACATACAAACATACATACGTACATACATACACACACACAAATACACACATGCAAACATACAAACACACACAAACACACATACATAATACACACATACACACACACACACCCACACAAATACACACATACACAAACACACACACATACATACATACATACATGCATGCAAACATGCATGCATACATACAAACATACATACGTACTCACATACATACATGCATACACACACACACACACACATATACACACGTGCAAACATACAAACACACGAATACACACATACATAATACACACATACACAAACACACACACACATACATACATGCATGCATACATACATACATACACACATACATAATACACACATGCATACATACATACATACATGCATGCATACATACAAACATTCATACGTACCTAACCTAACCTAACCTAACCTAACCTTACCTAACCTAACCTAACCTAACCTAACCTAAACTAACCGAACCTAACCTAACCTAAACTAACCTAACCTAACCTAACCTAACCTAACCTTACCTAACCTAACCTAACCTATACACAAACACACACACATACATACATGCATGCATACATACATACATACATACATGCATGCTTACATACAAACACACACACAAATACACACATGCAAACATACAAACACACACAAACACACATACATAATACACACATACACACACACACACCCACACAAATACACACATACACAAACACACACACATACATACATACATACATGCATGCATACATACAAACATACATACGTACATACATACACACTCACAAATACAGACATGCAAACATACAAACACACACAAACACACATACATAATACACACATACACACACACACACCCACACAAATACACACATACACAAACACACACACATACATACATACATACATGCATGCAAACATGCATGCATACATACAAACATACATACGTACTCACATACATACATGCATACACACACACACATACACACATACATAATACACACATACACACGTGCAAACATACAAACACACGAATACACATATACATAATACACACATACACAAACACACACACACACATACATACATGCATGCATACATACATACATACACACATACATAATACACACATGCATACATACATACATACATGCATGCATACATACAAACATACATACGTACCTAACCTAACCTAACCTAACCTAACCTTACCTAACCTAACCTAACCTAACCTAACCTAACCTAACCGAACCTAACCTAACCAAACCTAACCTAACCTAACCTAACCTAACCTAACCTAACCTTACCTCACCTAACCTAACCTAACCTATACACAAACACACCTACATACATACATGCATGCATACATACATAAATACATACATGCATGCATACATACAAACACACAAATACACACATGCATACATACACACACACATACACACATACATAATACACACAGACACACATGCAAACATACAAACACACGAATACACACATACATAATACACACATACACAAACACACACACATACTGACATTCATGCATACAAACATACATACATACGTACATACATACATACATACATACATGCATACACATACACACATACACACATACATAATACACACATACACGCATGCAAACATACAAACACAAGAATACACACATACATAATACACACATACACAAACACACACACACATACGTAAATGCATGCATACATACAACTATACATACATACATGCATACACACACACACATACATACATACATACATACATACATGCATGCATACACACATGCATACATACACATACATAATACACACATACACAAACACATACATACACACACATACGTAAATGCATGCATACATACAACTATACATACATACATGCATACACACACACACATACATACATACATACATACATGCATGCATACACACATGCATACATACACATACATAATACACACATACACAAACACATACATACATACATACATACATGCATGCATACATACAAACATACATACGTACATACATACACACACACAAATACACACATGCAAACATACAAACACACACAAACACACATACATAATACACACATACACACACACACACCCACACAAATACACACATACACAAACACACACACATACATACATACATACATGCATGCAAACATGCATGCATACATACAAACATACATACGTACACACATACATACATGCATACACACACACACATACACACATACATAATACACACATACACACGTGCAAACATACAAACACACGAATACACACATACATAATACACACATACACAAACACACACACACATACATACATGCATGCATACATACATACATACACACATACATAATACACACATGCATACATACATACATACATGCACGCATACATACAAACATACATACGTACCTAACCTAACCTAACCTAACCTAACCTTACCTAACCTAACCTAACCTAACCTAACCTAACCTAACCGAACCTAACCTAACCTAAACTAACCTAACCTAATCTAACCTAACCTAACCTTACCTAACCTAACCTAACCTATACACAAACACACACACATACATACATGCATGCATACATACATACATACATACATGCATGCTTACATACAAACACACACACAAATACACACATGCAAACATACAAACACACACAAACACACATACATAATACACACATACACAGACACACACCCACACAAATACACACATACACAAACACACACACATACATACATACATACATGCATGCATACATACAAACATACATACGTACATACATACACACACACAAATACAGACATGCAAACATACAAACACACACAAACACACATACATAATACACACATACACACACACACACCCACACAAATACACACATACACAAACACACACACATACATACATACATACATGCATGCAAACATGCATGCATACATACAAACATACATACGTACACACATACATACATGCATACACACACACACATACACACATACATAATACACACATACACACGTGCAAACATACAAACACACGAATACACACATACATAATACACACATACACAAACACACACACACACATACATACATGCATGCATACATACATACATACACACATACATAATACACACATACACGAACACACACACATACATACATACATACGTACATGCATGCATACACACGTGCATACATACACACACACAAATACACACATACATAATACACACATACACAAACACACACAGATACATACATACATACATACATACATACATGCATACACACACACACATACACACATACATAATACACACATACACACATGCAAACATACAAACACACGAATACACACATACATAATACACACATACACAAACACACACACATACATACATGCATGCATACAAACATACATACATACGTACATACATACATACATACATACATGCATACACATACACACAAACACACATACACACATACATAATACACACATACACGCATGCAAACATACAAACACAAGAATACACACATACATACATACATGCATACATACATGCATGCATACATACAAACATACATACGAACATACATACACACACACAAATACACACATGCAAACATACAAACACACACAAACACACATACATAATACACACATACACACACACACACCCACACAAATACACACATACACAAACACACACACATACATACATACATACATGCATGCAAACATGCATGCATACATACAAACATACATACGTACTCACATACATACATGCATACACACACACACATACACACATACATAATACACACATACACACGTGCAAACATACAAACACACGAATAGACACATACATAATACACACATACACAAACACACACACACACACATACATACATGCATGCATACATACATACATACACACATACATAATACACACATGCATACATACATAAATACATGCATGCATACATACAAACATACATACGTACCTAACCTAACCTAACCTAACCTAACCTTACCTAACCTAACCTAACCTAACCTAACCTAACCTAACCGAACCTAACCTAACCTAACCTAACCTAACCTAACCTAACCTAACCTAACCTAACCTAACCTAACCTAACCTATACACAAACACACACACATACATACATGCATGCATACATACATACATACATACATGTATGCATACATACAAACACACAAATACACACATGCATACATACACACACACATACACACATACATAATACACACAGACACACATGCAAACATACAAACACACGAATACACACATACATAATACACACATACACAAACACACACACATACTGACATTCATGCATACAAACATACATACATACGTACATACATACATACATACATACATGCATACACATACACACATACACACATACATAATACACACATACACGCATGCAAACATACAAACACAAGAAAACACACATACATACATACATGCATACATACATGCATGCATACATACAAACATACATACGTACATACATACATACATGCATAAACACAAACACATACACACATACACACATGCAAACATACAAACACAAGAATACACACATACATAATACACACATACACAAACACACACACACATACGTAAATGCATGCATACATACAACTATACATACATACATACATACATGCATGCATACACACATGCATACATACACATACATAATACACACATACACAAACACATACATACATACATACATACATGCATGCATACATACAAACATACAAACGTACATACATACACACACACAAATACACACATGCAAACATACAAACACACACAAACACACATACATAATACACACATACACACACACACACCCACACAAATACACACATACACAAACACACACACATACATACATACATACATGCATGCAAACATGCATGCATACATACAAACATACATACGTACACACATACATACATGCATACACACACACACATACACACATACATAATACACACATACACACGTGCAAACATACAAACACACGAATACACACATACATAATACACACATACACAAACACACACACACACATACATGCATGCATACATACAAACATACATACGTACCTAACCTAACCTAACCTAACCTAACCTTACCTAACCTAACCTAACCTAACCTAACCTAACCTAACCGAACCTAACCTAACCTAGAATACACACATACATAATACACACATACACAAACACACACACACATACGTAAATGCATGCATACATACAAACATACATACATACATGCATACACACACACATACATACATACATACATACATGCATGTATACACACATGCATTCATACACATACATAATACACACATACACAAACACATACATACATACATACATACATGCATGCATACATACAAACATACATACGTACATACATACACACACACAAATACACACATGCAAATATACAAACACACACAAACACACATACATAATACACACATACACACACACACACCCACACAAATACACACATACACAAACACACACAAACATACATACATACATGCATGCATACATACAAACATACATACGTACATACATACACACACACAAATACACACATGCAAACATACAAACACACACAAACACACATACATAATACACACATACACACACACACCCACACAAATACACACGAACACAAACACACACACATACATACATACATACATGCATGCAAACATGCATGCATACATACAAACATACATACGTACTCACATACATACATGCATACACACACACACATACACATATACACACGTGCAAACATACAAACACACGAATACACACATACATAATACACACATACACAAACACACACACACATACATACATGCATGCATACATACATACATACACACATACATAATACACACATGCATACATACATACATACATGCATGCATACATACAAACATACATACGTACCTAACCTAACCTAACCTACCCTAACCTTACCAAACCTAACCTAACCTAACCCAACCTAACCGAACCTAACCTAACCTAAACTAACCTAACCTAACCTAACCTAACCTTACCTAACCTAACCTAACCTATACACAAACACACACACATACATACATGCATGCATACATACATACATACATACATGCATGCTTACATACAAACACACACACAAATACACACATGCAAACATACAAACACACACAAACACACATACATAATACACACATACACACACACACACACACCCACACAAATACACACATACACAAACACACACACATACATACATACATACATGCATGCAAACATGCATGCATACATACAAACATACATACGTACTCACATACATACATGCATACACACACACACATACACACATACATAATACACACAGACACACATGCAAACATACAAACACACGAATACACACATACATAATACACACATACACAAACACACACACATACTGACATTCATGCATACAAACATACATACATACGTACATACATACATACATACATACATGCATACACATACACACATACACACATACATAATACACACATACACGCATGCAAACATACAAACACAAGAATACACACATACATACATACATGCATACATACATGCATGCATACATACAAACATACATACGTACATACATACATACATGCATAAACACACACACATACACACATACACACATGCAAACATACAAACACAAGAATACACACATACATAATACACACATACACAAACACACACACACATACGTAAATGCATGCATACATACAACTATACATACATACATGCATACACACACACACATACATACATACATACATACATGCATGCATACACACATGCATACATACACATACATAATACACACATACACAAACACATACATACATACATACATACATGCATGCATACATACAAACATACATACGTACATTCATACACACACACAAATACACACATGCAAACATACAAACACACACAAACACACATACATAATACACACATACACACACACACACACCCACACAAATACACACATACACAAACACACACACATACATACATACATACATGCATGCATACATACAAACATACATACGTACATACATACACACACACAAATACACACATGCAAACATACAAACACACACAAACACACATACATAATACACACATACACACACACACACCCACACAAATACACACATACACAAACACACACACATACATACATACATACATGCATGCAAACATGCATGCATACATACAAACATACATACGTACACACATACATACATGCATACACACACACACATACACACATACATAATACACACATACACACGTGCAAACATACAAACACACGAATACACACATACATAATACACACATACACAAACACACACACACACATACATACATGCATGCATACATACATACATACACACATATATAATACACACATACACTAACACACACACATACATACATACATACGTACATGCATGCATACACACGTGCATACATACACACACACAAATACACACATACATAATACACACATACACAAACACACACAGATACATACATACATACATACATACATACATGCATACACACACACACATACACACATACATAATACACACATACACACATGCAAACATACAAACACACGAATACACACATACACAAACACACACACATACATACATGCATGCATACAAACATACATACATACGTACATACATACATACATACATACATGCATACACATACACACAAACACACATACACACATACATAATACACACATACACGCATGCAAACATACAAACACAAGAATACACACATACATACATACATGCATACATACATGCATGCATACATACAAACATACATACGAACATACATACACACACACAAATACACACATGCAAACATACAAACACACACAAACACACATACATAATACACACATACACACACACACACCCACACAAATACACACATACACAAACACACACACATACATACATACATACATGCATGCAAACATGCATGCATACATACAAACATACATACGTACTCACATACATACATGCATACACACACACACATACACACATACATAATACACACATACACACGTGCAAACATACAAACACACGAATACACACATACATAATACACACATACACAAACACACACACACACATACATACATGCATGCATACATACATACATACACACATACATAATACACACATGCATACATACATACATACATGCATGCATACATACAAACATACATACGTACCTAACCTAACCTAACCTAACCTAACCTTACCTAACCTAACCTAACCTAACCTAACCTAACCTAACCGAACCTAACCTAACCTAACCTAACCTAACCTAACCTAACCTAACCTAACCTAACCTAACCTAACCTATACACAAACACACACACATACATACATGCATGCATACATACATAAATACATACATGCATGCATACATACAAACACACAAATACACACATGCATACATACACACACACATACACACATACATAATACACACAGACACACATGCAAACATACAAACACACGAATACACACATACATAATACACACATACACAAACACACACACATACTGACATTCATGCATACAAACATACATACATACGTTCATACATACATACATACATACATGCATACACATACACACATACACACATACATAATACACACATACACGCATGCAAACATACAAACACAAGAATACACACATACATACATACATGCATACATACATGCATGCATACATACAAACATACATACGTACATACATACATACATGCATAAACACACACACATACACACATACACACATGCAAACATACAAACACAAGAATACACACATACATAATACACACATACACAAACACACACACACATACGTAAATGCATGCATACATACAACTATACATACATACATGCATACACACACACACATACATACATACATACATACATGCATGCATACACACATGCATACATACACATACATAATACACACATACACAAACACATACATACATACATACATACATGCATGCATACATACAAACATACATACGTACCTAACCTAACCTAACCTAACCTAACCTTACCTAACCTAACCTAACCTAACCTAACCTAACCTAACCGAACCTAACCTAACCTAACCTAACCTAACCTAACCTAACCTAACCTAACCTAACCTAACCTAACCTATACACAAACACACACACATACATACATGCATGCATACATACATACATACACACATACATAATACACACATGCATACATACATACATACATGCATGCATACATACAAACATACATACGTACCTAACCTAACCTAACCTAACCTAACCTTACCTAACCTAACCTAACCTAACCTAACCTAACCTAACCGAACCTAACCTAACCAAACCTAACCTAACCTAACCTAACCTAACCTAACCTAACCTTACCTAACCTAACCTAACCTAACCTATACACAAACACACACACATACATACATGCATGCATACATACATAAATACATACATGCATGCATACATACAAACACACAAATACACACATGCATACATACACACACACATACACACATACATAATACACACAGACACACATGCAAACATACAAACACACGAATACACACATACATAATACACACATACACAAACACACACACATACTGACATTCATGCATACAAACATACATACATACGTACATACATACATACATACATACATGCATACACATACACACATACACACATACATAATACACACATACACGCATGCAAACATACAAACACAAGAATACACACATACATAATACACACATACACAAACACACACACACATACGTAAATGCATGCATACATACAACTATACATACATACATGCATACACACACACACATACATACATACATACATACATACATGCATGCATACACACATGCATACATACACATACATAATACACACATACACAAACACATACATACACACACATACGTAAATGCATGCATACATACAACTATACATACATACATGCAAACACACACACATACATACATACATACATACATGCATGCATACACACATGCATACATACACATACATAATACACACATACACAAACACATACATACATACATACATACATGCATGCATACATACAAACATACATACGTACATACATACACACACACAAATACACACATGCAAACATACAAACACACACAAACACACATACATAATACACACATACACACACACACACCCACACAAATACACACATACACAAACACACACACATACATACATACATACATGCATGCAAACATGCATGCATACATACAAACATACATACGTACACACATACATACATGCATACACACACACACATACACACATACATAATACACACATACACACGTGCAAACATACAAACACACGAATACACACATACATAATACACACATACACAAACACACACACACATACATACATGCATGCATACATACATACATACACACATACATAATACACACATGCATACATACATACATACATGCATGCATACATACAAACATACATACGTACCTAACCTAACCTAACCTAACCTAACCTTACCAAACCTAACCTAACCTAACCCAACCTAACCGAACCTAACCTAACCTAAACTAACCTAACCTAACCTAACCTAACCTTACCTAACCTAACCTAACCTATACACAAACACACACACATACATACATGCATGCATACATACATACATACATACATGCATGCTTACATACAAACACACACACAAATACACACATGCAAACATACAAACACACACAAACACACATACATAATACACACATACACACACACACACACACCCACACAAATACACACATACACAAACACACACACATACATACATACATACATGCATGCAAACATGCATGCATACATACAAACATACATACGTACTCACATACATACATGCATACACACACACACATACACACATACATAATACACACAGACACACATGCAAACATACAAACACACGAATACACACATACATAATACACACATACACAAACACACACACATACTGACATTCATGCATACAAACATACATACATACGTACATACATACATACATACATACATGCATACACATACACACATACACACATACATAATACACACATACACGCATGCAAACATACAAACACAAGAATACACACATACATACATACATGCATACATACATGCATGCATACATACAAACATACATACGTACATACATACATACATGCATAAACACACACACATACACACATACACACATGCAAACATACAAACACAAGAATACACACATACATAATACACACATACACAAACACACACACACATACGTAAATGCATGCATACATACAACTATACATACATACATGCATACACACACACACATACATACATACATACATACATGCATGCATACACACATGCATACATACACATACATAATACACACATACACAAACACATACATACATACATACATACATGCATGCATACATACAAACATACATACGTACATTCATACACACACACAAATACACACATGCAAACATACAAACACACACAAACACACATACATAATACACACATACACACACACACACACCCACACAAATACACACATACACAAACACACACACATACATACATACATACATGCATGCATACATACAAACATACATACGTACATACATACACACACACAAATACACACATGCAAACATACAAACACACACAAACACACATACATAATACACACATACACACACACACACCCACACAAATACACACATACACAAACACACACACATACATACATACATACATGCATGCAAACATGCATGCATACATACAAACATACATACGTACACACATACATACATGCATACACACACACACATACACACATACATAATACACACATACACACGTGCAAACATACAAACACACGAATACACACATACATAATACACACATACACAAACACACACACACACATACATACATGCATGCATACATACATACATACACACATATATAATACACACATACACTAACACACACACATACATACATACATACGTACATGCATGCATACACACGTGCATACATACACACACACAAATACACACATACATAATACACACATACACAAACACACACAGATACATACATACATACATACATACATACATGCATACACACACACACATACACACATACATAATACACACATACACACATGCAAACATACAAACACACGAATACACACATACACAAACACACACACATACATACATGCATGCATACAAACATACATACATACGTACATACATACATACATACATACATGCATACACATACACACAAACACACATACACACATACATAATACACACATACACGCATGCAAACATACAAACACAAGAATACACACATACATACATACATGCATACATACATGCATGCATACATACAAACATACATACGAACATACATACACACACACAAATACACACATGCAAACATACAAACACACACAAACACACATACATAATACACACATACACACACACACACCCACACAAATACACACATACACAAACACACACACATACATACATACATACATGCATGCAAACATGCATGCATACATACAAACATACATACGTACTCACATACATACATGCATACACACACACACATACACACATACATAATACACACATACACACGTGCAAACATACAAACACACGAATACACACATACATAATACACACATACACAAACACACACACACACATACATACATGCATGCATACATACATACATACACACATACATAATACACACATGCATACATACATACATACATGCATGCATACATACAAACATACATACGTACCTAACCTAACCTAACCTAACCTAACCTTACCTAACCTAACCTAACCTAACCTAACCTAACCTAACCGAACCTAACCTAACCTAACCTAACCTAACCTAACCTAACCTAACCTAACCTAACCTAACCTAACCTATACACAAACACACACACATACATACATGCATGCATACATACATAAATACATACATGCATGCATACATACAAACACACAAATACACACATGCATACATACACACACACATACACACATACATAATACACACAGACACACATGCAAACATACAAACACACGAATACACACATACATAATACACACATACACAAACACACACACATACTGACATTCATGCATACAAACATACATACATACGTTCATACATACATACATACATACATGCATACACATACACACATACACACATACATAATACACACATACACGCATGCAAACATACAAACACAAGAATACACACATACATACATACATGCATACATACATGCATGCATACATACAAACATACATACGTACATACATACATACATGCATAAACACACACACATACACACATACACACATGCAAACATACAAACACAAGAATACACACATACATAATACACACATACACAAACACACACACACATACGTAAATGCATGCATACATACAACTATACATACATACATGCATACACACACACACATACATACATACATACATACATGCATGCATACACACATGCATACATACACATACATAATACACACATACACAAACACATACATACATACATACATACATGCATGCATACATACAAACATACATACGTACCTAACCTAACCTAACCTAACCTAACCTTACCTAACCTAACCTAACCTAACCTAACCTAACCTAACCGAACCTAACCTAACCTAACCTAACCTAACCTAACCTAACCTAACCTAACCTAACCTAACCTATACACAAACACACACACATACATACATGCATGCATACATACATACATACACACATACATAATACACACATGCATACATACATACATACATGCATGCATACATACAAACATACATACGTACCTAACCTAACCTAACCTAACCTAACCTTACCTAACCTAACCTAACCTAACCTAACCTAACCTAACCGAACCTAACCTAACCAAACCTAACCTAACCTAACCTAACCTAACCTAACCTAACCTTACCTAACCTAACCTAACCTAACCTATACACAAACACACACACATACATACATGCATGCATACATACATAAATACATACATGCATGCATACATACAAACACACAAATACACACATGCATACATACACACACACAAACACACATACATAATACACACAGACACACATGCAAACATACAAACACACGAATACACACATACATAATACACACATACACAAACACACACACATACTGACATTCATGCATACAAACATACATACATACGTACATACATACATACATACATACATGCATACACATACACACATACACACATACATAATACACACATACACGCATGCAAACATACAAACACAAGAATACACACATACATAATACACACATACACAAACACACACACACATACGTAAATGCATGCATACATACAACTATACATACATACATGCATACACACACACACATACATACATACATACATACATACATGCATGCATACACACATGCATACATACACATACATAATACACACATACACAAACACATACATACACACACATACGTAAATGCATGCATACATACAACTATACATACATACATGCAAACACACACACATACATACATACATACATACATGCATGCATACACACATGCATACATACACATACATAATACACACATACACAAACACATACATACATACATACATACATGCATGCATACATACAAACATACATACGTACATACATACACACACACAAATACACACATGCAAACATACAAACACACACAAACACACATACATAATACACACATACACACACACACACCCACACAAATACACACATACACAAACACACACACATACATACATACATACATGCATGCAAACATGCATGCATACATACAAACATACATACGTACACACATACATACATGCATACACACACACACATACACACATACATAATACACACATACACACGTGCAAACATACAAACACACGAATACACACATACATAATACACACATACACAAACACACACACACATACATACATGCATGCATACATACATACATACACACATACATAATACACACATGCATACATACATACATACATGCATGCATACATACAAACATACATACGTACCTAACCTAACCTAACCTAACCTAACCTTACCTAACCTAACCTAACCTAACCTAACCTAACCTAACCGAACCTAACCTAACCTAAACTAACCTAACCTAATCTAACCTAACCTAACCTTACCTAACCTAACCTAACCTATACACAAACACACACACATACATACATGCATGCATACATACATACATACATACATGCATGCTAACATACAAACACACACACAAATACACACATGCAAACATACAAACACACACAAACACACATACATAATACACACATACACAGACACACACCCACACAAATACACACATACACAAACACACACACATACATACATACATACATGCATGCATACATACAAACATACATACGTACATACATACACACACACAAATACAGACATGCAAACATACAAACACACACAAACACACATACATAATACACACATACACACACACACCCACACAAATACACACATACACAAACACACACACATACATACATACATACATGCATGCAAACATGCATGCATACATACAAACATACATACGTACACACATACATACATGCATACACACACACACATACACACATACATAATACACACATACACACGTGCAAACATACAAACACACGAATACACACATACATAATACACACATACACAAACACACACACACACATACATACATGCATGCATACATACATACATACACACATACATAATACACACATACACGAACACACACACATACATACATACATACGTACATGCATGCATACACACGTGCATACATACACACACACAAATACACACATACATAATACACACATACACAAACACACACAGATACATACATACATACATACATACATACATACATGCATACACACACACACATACACACATACATAATACACACATACACACATGCAAACATACAAACACACGAATACACACATACATAATACACACATACACAAACACACACACATACATACATGCATGCATACAAACATACATACATACGTACATACATACATACATACATACATGCATACACATACACACAAACACACATACACACATACATAATACACACATACACGCATGCAAACATACAAACACAAGAATACACACATACATACATACATGCATACATACATGCATGCATACATACAAACAAACATACGAACATACATACACACACACAAATACACACATGCAAACATACAAACACACACAAACACACATACATAATACACACATACACACACACACACCCACACAAATACACACATACACAAACACACACACATACATACATACATACATGCATGCAAACATGCATGCATACATACAAACATACATACGTACTCACATACATACATGCATACACACACACACATACACACATACATAATACACACATACACACGTGCAAACATACAAACACACGAATACACACATACATAATACACACATACACAAACACACACACACACATACATACATGCATGCATACATACATACATACACACATACATAATACACACATGCATACATACATACATACATGCATGCATACATACAAACATACATACGTACCTAACCTAACCTAACCTAACCTAACCTTACCTAACCTAACCTAACCTAACCTAACCTAACCTAACCGAACCTAACCTAACCTAACCTAACCTAACCTAACCTAACCTAACCTAACCTAACCTAACCTAACCTATACACAAACACACACACATACATACATGCATGCATACATACATAAATACATACATGCATGCATACATACAAACACACAAATACACACATGCATACATACACACACACATACACACATACATAATACACACAGACACACATGCAAACATACAAACACACGAATACACACATACATAATACACACATACACAAACACACACACATACTGACATTCATGCATACAAACATACATACATACGTTCATACATACATACATACATACATGCATACACATACACACATACACACATACATAATACACACATACACGCATGCAAACATACAAACACAAGAATACACACATACATACATACATGCATACATACATGCATGCATACATACAAACATACATACGTACATACATACATACATGCATAAACACACACACATACACACATACACACATGCAAACATACAAACACAAGAATACACACATACATAATACACACATACACAAACACACACACACATACGTAAATGCATGCATACATACAACTATACATACATACATGCATACACACACACACATACATACATACATACATACATGCATGCATACACACATGCATACATACACATACATAATACACACATACACAAACACATACATACATACATACATACATGCATGCATACATACAAACATACATACGTACCTAACCTAACCTAACCTAACCTAACCTTACCTAACCTAACCTAACCTAACCTAACCTAACCTAACCGAACCTAACCTAACCTAACCTAACCTAACCTAACCTAACCTAACCTAACCTAACCTAACCTAACCTATACACAAACACACACACATACATACATGCATGCATACATACATACATACACACATACATAATACACACATGCATACATACATACATACATGCATGCATACATACAAACATACATACGTACCTAACCTAACCTAACCTAACCTAACCTTACCTAACCTAACCTAACCTAACCTAACCTAACCTAACCGAACCTAACCTAACCAAACCTAACCTAACCTAACCTAACCTAACCTAACCTAACCTTACCTAACCTAACCTAACCTAACCTATACACAAACACACACACATACATACATGCATGCATACATACATAAATACATACATGCATGCATACATACAAACACACAAATACACACATGCATACATACACACACACATACACACATACATAATACACACAGACACACATGCAAACATACAAACACACGAATACACACATACATAATACACACATACACAAACACACACACATACTGACATTCATGCATACAAACATACATACATACGTACATACATACATACATACATACATGCATACACATACACACATACACACATACATAATACACACATACACGCATGCAAACATACAAACACAAGAATACACACATACATAATACACACATACACAAACACACACACACATACGTAAATGCATGCATACATACAACTATACATACATACATGCATACACACACACACATACATACATACATACATACATACATGCATGCATACACACATGCATACATACACATACATAATACACACATACACAAACACATACATACACACACATACGTAAATGCATGCATACATACAACTATACATACATACATGCAAACACACACACATACATACATACATACATACATGCATGCATACACACATGCATACATACACATACATAATACACACATACACAAACACATACATACATACATACATACATGCATGCATACATACAAACATACATACGTACATACATACACACACACAAATACACACATGCAAACATACAAACACACACAAACACACATACATAATACACACATACACACACACACACCCACACAAATACACACATACACAAACACACACACATACATACATACATACATGCATGCAAACATGCATGCATACATACAAACATACATACGTACACACATACATACATGCATACACACACACACATACACACATACATAATACACACATACACACGTGCAAACATACAAACACACGAATACACACATATATAATACACACATACACAAACACACACACACATACATACATGCATGCATACATACATACATACACACATACATAATACACACATGCATACATACATACATACATGCATGCATACATACAAACATACATACGTACCTAACCTAACCTAACCTAACCTAACCTTACCTAACCTAACCTAACCTAACCTAACCTAACCTAACCGAACCTAACCTAACCTAAACTAACCTAACCTAATCTAACCTAACCTAACCTTACCTAACCTAACCTAACCTATACACAAACACACACACATACATACATGCATGCATACATACATACATACATACATGCATGCTTACATACAAACACACACACAAATACACACATGCAAACATACAAACACACACAAACACACATACATAATACACACATACACAGACACACACCCACACAAATACACATATACACAAACACACACACATACATACATACATACATGCATGCATACATACAAACATACATACGTACATACATACACACACACAAATACAGACATGCAAACATACAAACACACACAAACACACATACATAATACACACATACACACACACACCCACACAAATACACACATACACAAACACACACACATACATACATACATACATGCATGCAAACATGCATGCATACATACAAACATACATACGTACACACATACATACATGCATACACACACACACATACACACATACATAATACACACATACACACGTGCAAACATACAAACACACGAATACACACATACATAATACACACATACACAAACACACACACACACATACATACATGCATGCATACATACATACATACACACATACATAATACACACATACACGAACACACACACATACATACATACATACGTACATGCATGCATACACACGTGCATACATACACACACACAAATACACACATACATAATACACACATACACAAACACACACAGATACATACATACATACATACATACATACATGCATACACACACACACATACACACATACATAATACACACATACACACATGCAAACATACAAACACACGAATACACACATACATAATACACACATACACAAACACACACACATACATACATGCATGCATACAAACATACATACATACGTACATACATACATACATACATACATGCATACACATACACACAAACACACATACACACATACATAATACACACATACACGCATGCAAACATACAAACACAAGAATACACACATACATACATACATGCATACATACATGCATGCATACATACAAACAAACATACGAACATACATACACACACACAAATACACACATGCAAACATACAAACACACACAAACACACATACATAATACACACATACACACACACACACCCACACAAATACACACATACACAAACACACACACATACATACATACATACATGCATGCAAACATGCATGCATACATACAAACATACATACGTACTCACATACATACATGCATACACACACACACATACACACATACATAATACACACATACACACGTGCAAACATACAAACACACGAATAGACACATACATAATACACACATACACAAACACACACACACACACATACATACATGCATGCATACATACATACATACACACATACATAATACACACATGCATACATACATAAATACATGCATGCATACATACAAACATACATACGTACCTAACCTAACCTAACCTAACCTAACCTTACCTAACCTAACCTAACCTAACCTAACCTAACCTAACCGAACCTAACCTAACCTAACCTAACCTAACCTAACCTAACCTAACCTAACCTAACCTAACCTAACCTAACCTAACCTAACCTAACCTATACACAAACACACACACATACATACATGCATGCATACATACATACATACATACATGTATGCATACATACAAACACACAAATACACACATGCATACATACACACACACATACACACATACATTATACACACAGACACACATGCAAACATACAAACACACGAATACACACATACATAATACACACATACACAAACACACACACATACTGACATTCATGCAAAAACATACATACATACGTACATACATACATACATACATACATGCATACACATACACACATACACACATACATAATACACACATACACGCATGCAAACATACAAACACAAGAAAACACACATACATACATACATGCATACATACATGCATGCATACATACAAACATACATACGTACATACATACATACATGCATAAACACAAACACATACACACATACACACATGCAAACATACAAACACAAGAATACACACATACATAATACACACATACACAAACACACACACACATACGTAAATGCATGCATACATACAACTATACATACATACATACATACATGCATGCATACACACATGCATACATACACATACATAATACACACATACACAAACACATACATACATACATACATACATGCATGCATACATACAAACATACAAACGTACATACATACACACACACAAATACACACATGCAAACATACAAACACACACAAACACACATACATAATACACACATACACACACACACACCCACACAAATACACACATACACAAACACACACACATACATACATACATACATGCATGCAAACATGCATGCATACATACAAACATACATACGTACACACATACATACATGCATACACACACACACATACACACATACATAATACACACATACACACGTGCAAACATACAAACACACGAATACACACATACATAATACACACATACACAAACACACACACACACATACATGCATGCATACATACAAACATACATACGTACCTAACCTAACCTAACCTAACCTAACCTTACCTAACCTAACCTAACCTAACCTAACCTAACCTAACCGAACCTAACCTAACCTAGAATACACACATACATAATACACACATACACAAACACACACACACATACGTAAATGCATGCATACATACAAACATACATACATACATGCATACACACACACATACATACATACATACATACATGCATGTATACACACATGCATACATACACATACATAATACACACATACACAAACACATACATACATACATACATACATGCATGCATACATACAAACATACATACGTACATACATACACACACACAAATACACACATGCAAATATACAAACACACACAAACACACATACATAATACACACATACACACACACACACCCACACAAATACACACATACACAAACACACACAAACATACATACATACATGCATGCATACATACAAACATACATACGTACATACATACACACACACAAATACACACATGCAAACATACAAACACACACAAACACACATACATAATACACACATACACACACACACCCACACAAATACACACATACACAAACACACACACATACATACATACATACATGCATGCAAACATGCATGCATACATACAAACATACATACGTACTCACATACATACATGCATACACACACACACATACACATATACACACGTGCAAACATACAAACACACGAATACACACATACATAATACACACATACACAAACACACACACACATACATACATGCATGCATACATACATACATACACACATACATAATACACACATGCATACATACATACATACATGCATGCATACATACAAACATACATACGTACCTAACCTAACCTAACCTAACCTAACCTTACCAAACCTAACCTAACCTAACCTAACCTAACCGAACCTAACCTAACCTAAACTAACCTAACCTAACCTAACCTAACCTTACCTAACCTAACCTAACCTATACACAAACACACACACATACATACATGCATGCATACATACATACATACATACATGCATGCTTACATACAAACACACACACAAATACACACATGCAAACATACAAACACACACAAACACACATACATAATACACACATACACACACACACACACACCCACACAAATACACACATACACAAACACACACACATACATACATACATACATGCATGCAAACATGCATGCATACATACAAACATACATACGTACTCACATACATACATGCATACACACACACACATACACACATACATAATACACACATACACACGTGCAAACATACAAACACACGAATACACACATACATAATACACACATACACAAACACACACACACACATACATACATGCATGCATACATACATACATACACACATATATAATACACACATACACGAACACACACACATACATACATACATACGTACATGCATGCATACACACGTGCATACATACACACACACAAATACACACATACATAATACACACATACACAAACACACACAGATACATACATACATACATACATACATACATGCATACACACACACACATACACACATACATAATACACACATACACACATGCAAACATACAAACACACGAATACACACATACATAATACACACATACACAAACACACACACATACATACATGCATGCATACAAACATACATACATACGTACATACATACATACATACATACATGCATACACATACACACAAACACACATACACACATACATAATACACACATACACGCATGCAAACATACAAACACAAGAATACACACATACATACATACATGCATACATACATGCATGCATACATACAAACATACATACGAACATACATACACACACACAAATACACACATGCAAACATACAAACACACACAAACACACATACATAATACACACATACACACACACACACCCACACAAATACACACATACACAAACACACACACATACATACATACATACATGCATGCAAACATGCATGCATACATACAAACATACATACGTACTCACATACATACATGCATACACACACACACATACACACATACATAATACACACATACACACGTGCAAACATACAAACACACGAATACACACATACATAATACACACATACACAAACACACACACACACATACATACATGCATGCATACATACATACATACACACATACATAATACACACATACATACATACATACATACATGCATGCATACATACAAACATACATACGTACCTAACCTAACCTAACCTAACCTAACCTTACCTAACCTAACCTAACCTAACCTAACCTAACCTAACCGAACCTAACCTAACCTAACCTAACCTAACCTAACCTAACCTAACCTAACCTAACCTAACCTAACCTATACACAAACACACACACATACATACATGCATGCATACATACATACATACACACATACATAATACACACATGCATACATACATACATACATGCATGCATACATACAAACATACATACGTACCTAACCTAACCTAACCTAACCTAACCTTACCTAACCTAACCTAACCTAACCTAACCTAACCTAACCGAACCTAACCTAACCAAACCTAACCTAACCTAACCTAACCTAACCTAACCTAACCTTACCTAACCTAACCTAACCTAACCTATACACAAACACACACACATACATACATGCATGCATACATACATAAATACATACATGCATGCATACATACAAACACACAAATACACACATGCATACATACACACACACATACACACATACATAATACACACAGACACACATGCAAACATACAAACACACGAATACACACATACATAATACACACATACACAAACACACACACATACTGACATTCATGCATACAAACATACATACATACGTACATACATACATACATACATACATGCATACACATACACAGATACACACATACATAATACACACATACACGCATGCAAACATACAAACACAAGAATACACACATACATACATACATGCATACATACATGCATGCATACATACAAACATACATACGTACATACATACATACATGCATAAACACACACACATACACACATACACACATGCAAACATACAAACACAAGAATACACACATACATAATACACACATACACAAACACACACACACATACGTAAATGCATGCATACATACAACTATACATACATACATGCATACACACACACACATACATACATACATACATACATGCATGCATACACACATGCATACATACACATACATAATACACACATACACAAACACATACATACATACATACATACATGCATGCATACATACAAACATACATACGTACATTCATACACACACACAAATACACACATGCAAACATACAAACACACACAAACACACATACATAATACACACATACACACACACACACACCCACACAAATACACACATACACAAACACACACACATACATACATACATACATGCATGCATACATACAAACATACATACGTACATACATACACACACACAAATACACACATGCAAACATACAAACACACACAAACACACATACATAATACACACATACACACACACACACCCACACAAATACACACATACACAAACACACACACATACATACATACATACATGCATGCAAACATGCATGCATACATACAAACATACATACGTACACACATACATACATGCATACACACACACACATACACACATACATAATACACACATACACACGTGCAAACATACAAACACACGAATACACACATACATAATACACACATACACAAACACACACACACACATACATACATGCATGCATACATACATACATACACACATACATAATACACACATACACGAGCACACACACATACATACATACATACGTACATGCATGCATACACACGTGCATACATACACACACACAAATACACACATACATAATACACACATACACAAACACACACAGATACATACATACATACATACATACATACATGCATACACACACACACATACACACATACATAATACACACATACACACATGCAAACATACAAACACACGAATACACACATACATAATACACACATACACAAACACACACACATACATACATGCATGCATACAAACATACATACATACGTACATACATACATACATACATACATGCATACACATACACACAAACACACATACACACATACATAATACACACATACACGCATGCAAACATACAAACACAAGAATACACACATACATACATACATGCATACATACATGCATGCATACATACAAACATACATACGAACATACATACACACACACAAATACACACATGCAAACATACAAACACACACAAACACACATACAAAATACACACATACACACACACACACCCACACAAATACACACATACACAAACACACACACATACATACATACATACATGCATGCAAACATGCATGCATACATACAAACATACATACGTACTCACATACATACATGCATACACACACACACATACACACATACATAATACACACATACACACGTGCAAACATACAAACACACGAATACACACATACATAATACACACATACACAAACACACACACACACATACATACATGCATGCATACATACATACATACACACATACATAATACACACATACACGAACACACACACATACATACATACATACGTACATGCATGCATACACACGTGCATACATACACACACACAAATACACACATACATAATACACACATACACAAACACACACAGATACATACATACATACATACATACATACATGCATACACACACACACATACACACATACATAATACACACATACACACATGCAAACATACAAACACACGAATACACACATACATAATACACACATACACAAACACACACACATACATACATGCATGCATACAAACATACATACATACGTACATACATACATACATACATACATGCATACACATACACACAAACACACATACACACATACATAATACACACATACACGCATGCAAACATACAAACACAAGAATACACACATACATACATACATGCATACATACATGCATGCATACATACAAACAAACATACGAACATACATACACACACACAAATACACACATGCAAACATACAAACACACACAAACACACATACATAATACACACATACACACACACACACCCACACAAATACACACATACACAAACACACACACATACATACATACATACATGCATGCAAACATGCATGCATACATACAAACATACATACGTACTCACATACATACATGCATACACACACACACATACACACATACATAATACACACATACACACGTGCAAACATACAAACACACGAATAGACACATACATAATACACACATACACAAACACACACACACACACATACATACATGCATGCATACATACATACATACACACATACATAATACACACATGCATACATACATAAATACATGCATGCATACATACAAACATACATACGTACCTAACCTAACCTAACCTAACCTAACCTTACCTAACCTAACCTAACCTAACCTAACCTAACCTAACCGAACCTAACCTAACCTAACCTAACCTAACCTAACCTAACCTAACCTAACCTAACCTAACCTAACCTAACCTAACCTAACCTAACCTATACACAAACACACACACATACATACATGCATGCATACATACATACATACATACATGTATGCATACATACAAACACACAAATACACACATGCATACATACACACACACATACACACATACATTATACACACAGACACACATGCAAACATACAAACACACGAATACACACATACATAATACACACATACACAAACACACACACATACTGACATTCATGCAAAAACATACATACATACGTACATACATACATACATACATACATGCATACACATACACACATACACACATACATAATACACACATACACGCATGCAAACATACAAACACAAGAAAACACACATACATACATACATGCATACATACATGCATGCATACATACAAACATACATACGTACATACATACATACATGCATAAACACAAACACATACACACATACACACATGCAAACATACAAACACAAGAATACACACATACATAATACACACATACACAAACACACACACACATACGTAAATGCATGCATACATACAACTATACATACATACATACATACATGCATGCATACACACATGCATACATACACATACATAATACACACATACACAAACACATACATACATACATACATACATGCATGCATACATACAAACATACAAACGTACATACATACACACACACAAATACACACATGCAAACATACAAACACACACAAACACACATACATAATACACACATACACACACACACACCCACACAAATACACACATACACAAACACACACACATACATACATACATACATGCATGCAAACATGCATGCATACATACAAACATACATACGTACACACATACATACATGCATACACACACACACATACACACATACATAATACACACATACACACGTGCAAACATACAAACACACGAATACACACATACATAATACACACATACACAAACACACACACACACATACATGCATGCATACATACAAACATACATACGTACCTAACCTAACCTAACCTAACCTAACCTTACCTAACCTAACCTAACCTAACCTAACCTAACCTAACCGAACCTAACCTAACCTAGAATACACACATACATAATACACACATACACAAACACACACACACATACGTAAATGCATGCATACATACAAACATACATACATACATGCATACACACACACATACATACATACATACATACATGCATGTATACACACATGCATACATACACATACATAATACACACATACACAAACACATACATACATACATACATACATGCATGCATACATACAAACATACATACGTACATACATACACACACACAAATACACACATGCAAATATACAAACACACACAAACACACATACATAATACACACATACACACACACACACCCACACAAATACACACATACACAAACACACACAAACATACATACATACATGCATGCATACATACAAACATACATACGTACATACATACACACACACAAATACACACATGCAAACATACAAACACACACAAACACACATACATAATACACACATACACACACACACCCACACAAATACACACATACACAAACACACACACATACATACATACATACATGCATGCAAACATGCATGCATACATACAAACATACATACGTACTCACATACATACATGCATACACACACACACATACACATATACACACGTGCAAACATACAAACACACGAATACACACATACATAATACACACATACACAAACACACACACACATACATACATGCATGCATACATACATACATACACACATACATAATACACACATGCATACATACATACATACATGCATGCATACATACAAACATACATACGTACCTAACCTAACCTAACCTAACCTAACCTTACCAAACCTAACCTAACCTAACCTAACCTAACCGAACCTAACCTAACCTAAACTAACCTAACCTAACCTAACCTAACCTTACCTAACCTAACCTAACCTATACACAAACACACACACATACATACATGCATGCATACATACATACATACATACATGCATGCTTACATACAAACACACACACAAATACACACATGCAAACATACAAACACACACAAACACACATACATAATACACACATACACACACACACACACACCCACACAAATACACACATACACAAACACACACACATACATACATACATACATGCATGCAAACATGCATGCATACATACAAACATACATACGTACTCACATACATACATGCATACACACACACACATACACACATACATAATACACACATACACACGTGCAAACATACAAACACACGAATACACACATACATAATACACACATACACAAACACACACACACACATACATACATGCATGCATACATACATACATACACACATATATAATACACACATACACGAACACACACACATACATACATACATACGTACATGCATGCATACACACGTGCATACATACACACACACAAATACACACATACATAATACACACATACACAAACACACACAGATACATACATACATACATACATACATACATGCATACACACACACACATACACACATACATAATACACACATACACACATGCAAACATACAAACACACGAATACACACATACATAATACACACATACACAAACACACACACATACATACATGCATGCATACAAACATACATACATACGTACATACATACATACATACATACATGCATACACATACACACAAACACACATACACACATACATAATACACACATACACGCATGCAAACATACAAACACAAGAATACACACATACATACATACATGCATACATACATGCATGCATACATACAAACATACATACGAACATACATACACACACACAAATACACACATGCAAACATACAAACACACACAAACACACATACATAATACACACATACACACACACACACCCACACAAATACACACATACACAAACACACACACATACATACATACATACATGCATGCAAACATGCATGCATACATACAAACATACATACGTACTCACATACATACATGCATACACACACACACATACACACATACATAATACACACATACACACGTGCAAACATACAAACACACGAATACACACATACATAATACACACATACACAAACACACACACACACATACATACATGCATGCATACATACATACATACACACATACATAATACACACATACATACATACATACATACATGCATGCATACATACAAACATACATACGTACCTAACCTAACCTAACCTAACCTAACCTTACCTAACCTAACCTAACCTAACCTAACCTAACCTAACCGAACCTAACCTAACCTAACCTAACCTAACCTAACCTAACCTAACCTAACCTAACCTAACCTAACCTATACACAAACACACACACATACATACATGCATGCATACATACATACATACACACATACATAATACACACATGCATACATACATACATACATGCATGCATACATACAAACATACATACGTACCTAACCTAACCTAACCTAACCTAACCTTACCTAACCTAACCTAACCTAACCTAACCTAACCTAACCGAACCTAACCTAACCAAACCTAACCTAACCTAACCTAACCTAACCTAACCTAACCTTACCTAACCTAACCTAACCTAACCTATACACAAACACACACACATACATACATGCATGCATACATACATAAATACATACATGCATGCATACATACAAACACACAAATACACACATGCATACATACACACACACATACACACATACATAATACACACAGACACACATGCAAACATACAAACACACGAATACACACATACATAATACACACATACACAAACACACACACATACTGACATTCATGCATACAAACATACATACATACGTACATACATACATACATACATACATGCATACACATACACAGATACACACATACATAATACACACATACACGCATGCAAACATACAAACACAAGAATACACACATACATACATACATGCATACATACATGCATGCATACATACAAACATACATACGTACATACATACATACATGCATAAACACACACACATACACACATACACACATGCAAACATACAAACACAAGAATACACACATACATAATACACACATACACAAACACACACACACATACGTAAATGCATGCATACATACAACTATACATACATACATGCATACACACACACACATACATACATACATACATACATGCATGCATACACACATGCATACATACACATACATAATACACACATACACAAACACATACATACATACATACATACATGCATGCATACATACAAACATACATACGTACATTCATACACACACACAAATACACACATGCAAACATACAAACACACACAAACACACATACATAATACACACATACACACACACACACACCCACACAAATACACACATACACAAACACACACACATACATACATACATACATGCATGCATACATACAAACATACATACGTACATACATACACACACACAAATACACACATGCAAACATACAAACACACACAAACACACATACATAATACACACATACACACACACACACCCACACAAATACACACATACACAAACACACACACATACATACATACATACATGCATGCAAACATGCATGCATACATACAAACATACATACGTACACACATACATACATGCATACACACACACACATACACACATACATAATACACACATACACACGTGCAAACATACAAACACACGAATACACACATACATAATACACACATACACAAACACACACACACACATACATACATGCATGCATACATACATACATACACACATACATAATACACACATACACGAGCACACACACATACATACATACATACGTACATGCATGCATACACACGTGCATACATACACACACACAAATACACACATACATAATACACACATACACAAACACACACAGATACATACATACATACATACATACATACATGCATACACACACACACATACACACATACATAATACACACATACACACATGCAAACATACAAACACACGAATACACACATACATAATACACACATACACAAACACACACACATACATACATGCATGCATACAAACATACATACATACGTACATACATACATACATACATACATGCATACACATACACACAAACACACATACACACATACATAATACACACATACACGCATGCAAACATACAAACACAAGAATACACACATACATACATACATGCATACATACATGCATGCATACATACAAACATACATACGAACATACATACACACACACAAATACACACATGCAAACATACAAACACACACAAACACACATACAAAATACACACATACACACACACACACCCACACAAATACACACATACACAAACACACACACATACATACATACATACATGCATGCAAACATGCATGCATACATACAAACATACATACGTACTCACATACATACATGCATACACACACACACATACACACATACATAATACACACATACACACGTGCAAACATACAAACACACGAATACACACATACATAATACACACATACACAAACACACACACACACACATACATACATGCATGCATACATACATACATACACACATACATAATACACACATGCATACATACATACATACATGCATGCATACATACCATACAAACATACATACGTACCTAACCTAACCTAACCTAACCTAACCTTACCTAACCTAACCTAACCTAACCTAACCTAACCGAACCTAACCTAACCTAACCTAACCTAACCTAACCTAACCTAACCTAACCTAACCTAACCTAACCTATACACAAACACACACACATACATACATGCATGCATACATACATACATACATACATGCATGCATACATACAAACATACATACGTACATACATACATACATGCATAAACACACACACATACACACATACACACATGCAAACATACAAACACAAGAATACACACATACATAATACACACATACACAAACACACACACACATACGTAAATGCATGCATACATACAACTATACATACATACATGCATACACACACACACATACATACATACATACATACATGCATGCATACACACATGCATACATACACATACATAATACACACATACACAAACACATACATACATACATACATACATGCATGCATACATACAAACATACATACGTACATACATACACACACACAAATACACACATGCAAACATACAAACACACACAAACACACATACATAATACACACATACACACACACACACACCCACACAAATACACACATACACAAACACACACACATACATACATACATACATGCATGCATACATACAAACATACATACGTACATACATACACACACACAAATACACACATGCAAACATACAAACACACACAAACACACATACATAATACACACATACACACACACACACCCACACAAATACACACATACACAAACACACACACATACATACATGCATACACACACACACATACACACATACATAATACACACATACACACATGCAAACATACAAACACACGAATACACACATACATAATACACACATACACAAACACACACACATACTGACATTCATGCATACAAACATACATACATACGTACATACATACATACATACATACATGCATACACATACACACATACACACATACATAATACACACATACACGCATGCAAACATACAAACACAAGAATACACACATACATACATACATGCATACATACATGCTTGCATACATACAAACATACATACGTACATACATACATACATGCATAAACACACACACATACACACATACACACATGCAAACATACAAACACAAGAATACACACATACATAATACACACATACACAAACACACACACACATACGTAAATGCATGCATACATACAACTATACATACATGCATGCATACATACAAACATACATACGTACATACATACATACATGCATAAACACACACACATACACACATACACACATGCAAACATACAAACACAAGAATACACACATACATAATACACACATACACAAACACACACACACATACGTAAATGCATGCATACATACAACTATACAAACATACATGCATACACACACACACATACATACATACATACATACATGCATGCATACACACATGCATACATACACATACATAATACACACATACATACATACATACATACATGCATGCATACATACAAACATACATACGTACATTCATACACACACACAAATACACACATGCAAACATACAAACACACACAAACACACATACATAATACACACATACACACACACACACACCCACACAAATACACACATACACAAACACACACACATACATACATACATACATGCATGCATACATACAAACATACATACGTACATACATACACACACACAAATACACACATGCAAACATACAAACACACACAAACACACATACATAATACACACATACACACACACACACCCACACAAATACACACATACACAAACACACACACATACATACATACATACATGCATGCAAACATGCATGCATACATACAAACATACATACGTACACACATACATACATGCATACACACACACACATACACACATACATAATACACACATACACACGTGCAAACATACAAACACACGAATACACACATACATAATACACACATACACAAACACACACACACACATACATACATGCATGCATACATACATACATACACACATACATAATACACACATACACGAACACACACACATACATACATACATACGTACATGCATGCATACACACGTGCATACATACACACACACAAATACACACATACATAATACACACATACACAAACACACACAGATACATACATACATACATACATACATACATGCATACACACACACACATACACACATACATAATACACACATACACACGTGCAAACATACAAACACACGAATACACACATACATAATACACACATACACAAACACACACACACACATACATACATGCATGCATACATACATACATACACACATACATAATACACACATGCATACATACATACATACATGCATGCATACATACAAACATACATACGTACCTAACCTAACCTAACCTAACCTAACCTTACCTAACCTAACCTAACCTAACCTAACCTAACCTAACCGAACCTAACCTAACCAAACCTAACCTAACCTAACCTAACCTAACCTAACCTAACCTTACCTAACCTAACCTAACCTAACCTATACACAAACACACACACATACATACATGCATGCATACATACATAAATACATACATGCATGCATACATACAAACACACAAATACACACATGCATACATACACACACACATACACACATACATAATACACACAGACACACATGCAAACATACAAACACACGAATACACACATACATAATACACACATACACAAACACACACACATACTGACATTCATGCATACAAACATACATACATACGTACATACATACATACATACATGCATACACATACACACATACACACATACATAATACACACATACACGCATGCAAACATACAAACACAAGAATACACACATACATACATACATGCATACATACATGCATGCATACATACAAACATACATACGTACATACATACATACATGCATAAACACACACACATACACACATACACACATGCAAACATACAAACACAAGAATACACACATACATAATACACACATACACAAACACACACACACATACGTAAATGCATGCATACATACAACTATACATACATACATGCATACACACACACACATACATACATACATACATACATGCATGCATACACACATGCATACATACACATACATAATACACACATACACAAACACATACATACATACATACATACATGCATGCATACATACAAACATACATACGTACATTCATACACACACACAAATACACACATGCAAACATACAAACACACACAAACACACATACATAATACACACATACACACACACACACACCCACACAAATACACACATACACAAACACACACACATACATACATACATACATGCATGCATACATACAAACATACATACGTACATACATACACACACACAAATACACACATGCAAACATACAAACACACACAAACACACATACATAATACACACATACACACACACACACCCACACAAATACACACATACACAAACACACACACATACATACATACATACATGCATGCAAACATGCATGCATACATACAAACATACATACGTACACACATACATACATGCATACACACACACACATACACACATACATAATACACACATACACACGTGCAAACATACAAACACACGAATACACACATACATAATACACACATACACAAACACACACACACACATACATACATGCATGCATACATACATACATACACACATACATAATACACACATACACGAACACACACACATACATACATACATACGTACATGCATGCATACACACGTGCATACATACACACACACAAATACACACATACATAATACACACATACACAAACACACACAGATACATACATACATACATACATACATACATGCATACACACACACACATACACACATACATAATACACACATACACACGTGCAAACATACAAACACACGAATACACACATACATAATACACACATACACAAACACACACACACACATACATACATGCATGCATACATACATACATACACACATACATAATACACACATGCATACATACATACATACATGCATGCATACATACAAACATACATACGTACCTAACCTAACCTAACCTAACCTAACCTTACCTAACCTAACCTAACCTAACCTAACCTAACCTAACCGAACCTAACCTAACCAAACCTAACCTAACCTAACCTAACCTAACCTAACCTAACCTTACCTAACCTAACCTAACCTAACCTATACACAAACACACACACATACATACATGCATGCATACATACATAAATACATACATGCATGCATACATACAAACACACAAATACACACATGCATACATACACACACACATACACACATACATAATACACACAGACACACATGCAAACATACAAACA
>NW_027518569.1:401809-404309 GCF_051622035.1 Arctopsyche grandis
ACATACACAAACACACACACATACATACATACATACATGCATGCAAACATGCATGCATACATACAAACATACATACGTACACACATACATACATGCATACACACACACACATACACACATACATAATACACACATACACACGTGCAAACATACAAACACACGAATACACACATACATAATACACACATACACAAACACACACACACACATACATACATGCATGCATACATACATACATACACACATACATAATACACACATACACGAACACACACACATACATACATACATACGTACATGCATGCATACACACGTGCATACATACACACACACAAATACACACATACATAATACACACATACACAAACACACACAGATACATACATACATACATACATACATACATGCATACACACACACACATACACACATACATAATACACACATACACACGTGCAAACATACAAACACACGAATACACACATACATAATACACACATACACAAACACACACACACACATACATACATGCATGCATACATACATACATACACACATACATAATACACACATGCATACATACATACATACATGCATGCATACATACAAACATACATACGTACCTAACCTAACCTAACCTAACCTAACCTTACCTAACCTAACCTAACCTAACCTAACCTAACCTAACCGAACCTAACCTCACCAAACCTAACCTAACCTAACCTAACCTAACCTAACCTAACCTTACCTAACCTAACCTAACCTAACCTATACACAAACACACACACATACATACATGCATGCATACATACATAAATACATACATGCATGCATACATACAAACACACAAATACACACATGCATACATACACACACACATACACACATACATAATACACACAGACACACATGCAAACATACAAACACACGAATACACACATACATAATACACACATACACAAACACACACACATACTGACATTCATGCATACAAACATACATACATACGTACATACATACATACATACATGCATACACATACACACATACACACATACATAATACACACATACACGCATGCAAACATACAAACACAAGAATACACACATACATACATACATGCATACATACATGCATGCATACATACAAACATACATACGTACATACATACATACATGCATAAACACACACACATACACACATACACACATGCAAACATACAAACACAAGAATACACACATACATAATACACACATACACAAACACACACACACATACGTAAATGCATGCATACATACAACTATACATACATACATGCATACACACACACACATACATACATACATACATACATGCATGCATACACACATGCATACATACACATACATAATACACACATACACAAACACATACATACATACATACATACATGCATGCATACATACAAACATACATACGTACATTCATACACACACACAAATACACACATGCAAACATACAAACACACACAAACACACATACATAATACACACATACACACACACACACACCCACACAAATACACACATACACAAACACACACACATACATACATACATACATGCATGCATACATACAAACATACATACGTACATACATACACACACACAAATACACACATGCAAACATACAAACACACACAAACACACATACATAATACACACATACACACACACACACCCACACAAATACACACATACACAAACACACACACATACATACATACATACATGCATGCAAACATGCATGCATACATACAAACATACATACGTACACACATACATACATGCATACACACACACACATACACACATACATAATACACACATACACACGTGCAAACATACAAACACACGAATACACACATACATAATACACACATACACAAACACACACACACACATACATACATGCATGCATACATACATACATACACACATACATAATACACACATACACGAACACACACACATACATACATACATACGTACATGCATGCATACACACGTGCATACATACACACACACAAATACACACATACATAATACACACATACACAAACACACACAGATACATACATACATACATACATACATACATGCATACACACACACACATACACACATACATAATACACACATACACACGTGCAAACATACAAACACACGAATACACACATACATAATACACACATACACAAACACACACACACACATACATACATGCATGCATACATACATACATACACACATACATAATACACACATGCATACATACATACATACATGCATGCATACATACAAACATACATACGTACCTAACCTAACCTAACCTAACCTAACCTTACCTAACCTAACCTAACCTAACCTAACCTAACCTAACCGAACCTAACCTAACCAAACCTAACCTAACCTAACCTAACCTAACCTAACCTAACCTTACCTAACCTAACCTAACCTAA
>NW_027518569.1:409309-411809 GCF_051622035.1 Arctopsyche grandis
ACACACACACATACATACATACATACATGCATGCATACATACAAACATACATACGTACATACATACACACACACAAATACACACATGCAAACATACAAACACACACAAACACACATACATAATACACACATACACACACACACACCCACACAAATACACACATACACAAACACACACACATACATACATACATACATGCATGCAAACATGCATGCATACATACAAACATACATACGTACACACATACATACATGCATACACACACACACATACACACATACATAATACACACATACACACGTGCAAACATACAAACACACGAATACACACATACATAATACACACATACACAAACACACACACACACATACATACATGCATGCATACATACATACATACACACATACATAATACACACATACACGAACACACACACATACATACATACATACGTACATGCATGCATACACACGTGCATACATACACACACACAAATACACACATACATAATACACACATACACAAACACACACAGATACATACATACATACATACATACATACATGCATACACACACACACATACACACATACATAATACACACATACACACGTGCAAACATACAAACACACGAATACACACATACATAATACACACATACACAAACACACACACACACATACATACATGCATGCATACATACATACATACACACATACATAATACACACATGCATACATACATACATACATGCATGCATACATACAAACATACATACGTACCTAACCTAACCTAACCTAACCTAACCTTACCTAACCTAACCTAACCTAACCTAACCTAACCTAACCGAACCTAACCTAACCAAACCTAACCTAACCTAACCTAACCTAACCTAACCTAACCTTACCTAACCTAACCTAACCTAACCTATACACAAACACACACACATACATACATGCATGCATACATACATAAATACATACATGCATGCATACATACAAACACACAAATACACACATGCATACATACACACACACATACACACATACATAATACACACAGACACACATGCAAACATACAAACACACGAATACACACATACATAATACACACATACACAAACACACACACATACTGACATTCATGCATACAAACATACATACATACGTACATACATACATACATACATACATGCATACACATACACAGATACACACATACATAATACACACATACACGCATGCAAACATACAAACACAAGAATACACACATACATACATACATGCATACATACATGCATGCATACATACAAACATACATACGTACATACATACATACATGCATAAACACACACACATACACACATACACACATGCAAACATACAAACACAAGAATACACACATACATAATACACACATACACAAACACACACACACATACGTAAATGCATGCATACATACAACTATACATACATACATGCATACACACACACACATACATACATACATACATACATGCATGCATACACACATGCATACATACACATACATAATACACACATACACAAACACATACATACATACATACATACATGCATGCATACATACAAACATACATACGTACATTCATACACACACACAAATACACACATGCAAACATACAAACACACACAAACACACATACATAATACACACATACACACACACACACACCCACACAAATACACACATACACAAACACACACACATACATACATACATACATGCATGCATACATACAAACATACATACGTACATACATACACACACACAAATACACACATGCAAACATACAAACACACACAAACACACATACATAATACACACATACACACACACACACCCACACAAATACACACATACACAAACACACACACATACATACATACATACATGCATGCAAACATGCATGCATACATACAAACATACATACGTACACACATACATACATGCATACACACACACACATACACACATACATAATACACACATACACACGTGCAAACATACAAACACACGAATACACACATACATAATACACACATACACAAACACACACACACACATACATACATGCATGCATACATACATACATACACACATACATAATACACACATACACGAACACACACACATACATACATACATACGTACATGCATGCATACACACGTGCATACATACACACACACAAATACACACATACATAATACACACATACACAAACACACACAGATACATACATACATACATACATACATACATGCATACACACACACACATACACACATACATAATACACACATACACACGTGCAAACATACAAACACACGAATACACACATACATAATACACACATACACAAACACACACACACACATACATACATGCATGCATACATACATACATACACACATACATAATACACACATGCATACATACATACATACATGCATGCATACA
>NW_027518569.1:416809-422526 GCF_051622035.1 Arctopsyche grandis
TGCATACATACATGCATGCATACATACAAACATACATACGTACATACATACCTACATGCATAAACACACACACATACACACATATACACATGCAAACATACAAACACAAGAATACGCACATACATAATACACACATACACAAACACACACACACATACGTAAATGCATGCATACATACAACTATACATACATACATGCATACACACACACACATACATACATACATACATACATGCATGCAAACACACATGCATACATACACATACATAATACACACATACACAAACACATACATACATACATACATACATGCATGCATACATACAAACATACATACGTACATTCATACACACACACAAATACACACATGCAAACATACAAACACACACAAACACACATACATAATACACACATACACACACACACACACCCACACAAATACACACATACACAAACACACACACATACATACATACATACATGCATGCATACATACAAACATACATACGTACATACATACACACACACAAATACACACATGCAAACATACAAACACACACAAACACACATACATAATACACACATACACACACACACACCCACACAAATACACACATACACAAACACACACACATACATACATACATACATGCATGCAAACATGCATGCATACATACAAACATACATACGTACACACATACATACATGCATACACACACACACATACACACATACATAATACACACATACACACGTGCAAACATACAAACACACGAATACACACATACATAATACACACATACACAAACACACACACACACATACATACATGCATGCATACATACATACATACACACATACATAATACACACATGCATACATACATACATACATGCATGCATACATACAAACATACATACGTACCTAACCTTACCTAACCTAACCTAACCTTACCTAACCTAACCTAACCTAACCTAACCGAACCTAACCTAACCTAACCTAACCTAACCTAACCTAACCTAACCTCACCTAACCTAACCTATACACAAACACACACACATACATACATGCATGCATACATACATACATACATACATGCATGCATACATACAAACATACATACGTACATACATACATACATGCATAAACACACACACATACACACATACACACATGCAAACATACAAACATAAGAATACACACATACATAATACACACATACACAAACACACACACACATACGTAAATGCATGCATACATACAACTATACATACATACATGCATACACACACACACATACATACATACATACATACATGCATGCATACACACATGCATACATACACATACATAATACACACATACACAAACACATACATACATACATACATACATGCATGCATACATACAAACATACATACGTACATACATACACACACACAAATACACACATGCAAACATACAAACACACACAAATACACATACATAATACACACATACACACACACACACACCCACACAAATACACACATACACAAACACACACACATACATACATACATACATGCATGCATACATACAAACATACATACGTACATACATACACACACACAAATACACACATGCAAACATACAAACACACACAAACACACATACATAATACACACATACACACACACACACCCACACAAATACACACATACACAAACACACACACATACATACATGCATACACACACACACATACACACATACATAATACACACATACACACATGCAAACATACAAACACACGAATACACACATACATAATACACACATACACAAACACACACACATACTGACATTCATGCATACAAACATACATACATACGTACATACATACATACATACATACATGCATACACATACACACATACACACATACATAATACACACATACACGCATGCAAACATACAAACACAAGAATACACACATACATACATACATGCATACATACATGCTTGCATACATACAAACATACATACGTACATACATACATACATGCATAAACACACACACATACACACATACACACATGCAAACATACAAACACAAGAATACACACATACATAATACACACATACACAAACACACACACACATACGTAAATGCATGCATACATACAACTATACATACATGCATGCATACATACAAACATAAATACGTACATACATACATACATGCATAAACACACACACATACACACATACACACATGCAAACATACAAACACAAGAATACACACATACATAATACACACATACACAAACACACACACACATACGTAAATGCATGCATACATACAACTATACAAACATACATGCATACACACACACACATACATACATACATACATACATGCATGCATACACACATGCATACATACACATACATAATACACACATACATACATACATACATACATGCATGCATACATACAAACATACATACGTACATTCATACACACACACAAATACACACATGCAAACATACAAACACACACAAACACACATACATAATACACACATACACACACACACACACCCACACAAATACACACATACACAAACACACACACATACATACATACATACATGCATGCATACATACAAACATACATACGTACATACATACACACACACAAATACACACATGCAAACATACAAACACACACAAACACACATACATAATACACACATACACACACACACACCCACACAAATACACACATACACAAACACACACACATACATACATACATACATGCATGCAAACATGCATGCATACATACAAACATACATACGTACACACATACATACATGCATACACACACACACATACACACATACATAATACACACATACACACGTGCAAACATACAAACACACGAATACACACATACATAATACACACATACACAAACACACACACACACATACATACATGCATGCATACATACATACATACACACATACATAATACACACATACACGAACACACACACATACATACATACATACGTACATGCATGCATACACACGTGCATACATACACACACACAAATACACACATACATAATACACACATACACAAACACACACAGATACATACATACATACATACATACATACATGCATACACACACACACATACACACATACATAATACACACATACACACGTGCAAACATACAAACACACGAATACACACATACATAATACACACATACACAAACACACACACACACATACATACATGCATGCATACATACATACATACACACATACATAATACACACATGCATACATACATACATACATGCATGCATACATACAAACATACATACGTACCTAACCTAACCTAACCTAACCTAACCTTACCTAACCTAACCTAACCTAACCTAACCTAACCTAACCGAACCTAACCTAACCAAACCTAACCTAACCTAACCTAACCTAACCTAACCTAACCTTACCTAACCTAACCTAACCTAACCTATACACAAACACACACACATACATACATGCATGCATACATACATAAATACATACATGCATGCATACATACAAACACACAAATACACACATGCATACATACACACACACATACACACATACATAATACACACAGACACACATGCAAACATACAAACACACGAATACACACATACATAATACACACATACACAAACACACACACATACTGACATTCATGCATACAAACATACATACATACGTACATACATACATACATACATGCATACACATACACACATACACACATACATAATACACACATACACGCATGCAAACATACAAACACAAGAATACACACATACATACATACATGCATACATACATGCATGCATACATACAAACATACATACGTACATACATACATACATGCATAAACACACACACATACACACATACACACATGCAAACATACAAACACAAGAATACACACATACATAATACACACATACACAAACACACACACACATACGTAAATGCATGCATACATACAACTATACATACATACATGCATACACACACACACATACATACATACATACATACATGCATGCATACACACATGCATACATACACATACATAATACACACATACACAAACACATACATACATACATACATACATGCATGCATACATACAAACATACATACGTACATTCATACACACACACAAATACACACATGCAAACATACAAACACACACAAACACACATACATAATACACACATACACACACACACACACCCACACAAATACACACATACACAAACACACACACATACATACATACATACATGCATGCATACATACAAACATACATACGTACATACATACACACACACAAATACACACATGCAAACATACAAACACACACAAACACACATACATAATACACACATACACACACACACACCCACACAAATACACACATACACAAACACACACACATACATACATACATACATGCATGCAAACATGCATGCATACATACAAACATACATACGTACACACATACATACATGCATACACACACACACATACACACATACATAATACACACATACACACGTGCAAACATACAAACACACGAATACACACATACATAATACACACATACACAAACACACACACACACATACATACATGCATGCATACATACATACATACACACATACATAATACACACATACACGAACACACACACATACATACATACATACGTACATGCATGCATACACACGTGCATACATACACACACACAAATACACACATACATAATACACACATACACAAACACACACAGATACATACATACATACATACATACATACATGCATACACACACACACATACACACATACATAATACACACATACACACGTGCAAACATACAAACACACGAATACACACATACATAATACACACATACACAAACACACACACACACATACATACATGCATGCATACATACATACATACACACATACATAATACACACATGCATACATACATACATACATGCATGCATACATACAAACATACATACGTACCTAACCTAACCTAACCTAACCTAACCTTACCTAACCTAACCTAACCTAACCTAACCTAACCTAACCGAACCTAACCTAACCAAACCTAACCTAACCTAACCTAACCTAACCTAACCTAACCTTACCTAACCTAACCTAACCTAACCTATACACAAACACACACACATACATACATGCATGCATACATACATAAATACATACATGCATGCATACATACAAACACACAAATACACACATGCATACATACACACACACATACACACATACATAATACACACAGACACACATGCAAACATACAAACACACGAATACACACATACATAATACACACATACACAAACACACACACATACTGACATTCATGCATACAAACATACATACATACGTACATACATACATACATACATACATGCATACACATACACACATACACACATACATAATACACACATACACGCATGCAAACATACAAACACAAGAATACACACATACATACATACATGCATACATACATGCATGCATACATACAAACATACATACGTACATACATACAAACATGCATAAACACACACACATACACACATACACACAT